>NW_027139217.1:412500-612036 GCF_035084215.1 Heptranchias perlo | reverse complement strand
TGCTTCTCCAGTCACAAGTTACAGGAACACACGGGGGCATTGAGATGATCCCACAGTGTCTGAGCCTCGACCACACTCAGCATCACTGGGACACAAACTGGTGCTGAGCAGTCGTGGAAATCGGGGCGATAGTTTGATTATTTCCCCCTCACTCACTCAGTGACTCAGTGGGAGAGAGAATGGGGGGAAAATCGGATAACGGTCTGTTTCGGGCGGAGGTGGCGCGATGCTCTAGTACCCGATGCCCAATGGCCCCTCCGCAGGCAGCACCTGAACTTCATACTGCCTGCTCCTTATCCCGATACCCCCGCGCAGACAGTGCAACCCGTGCCTCTGAGAGGCCGCACAGAGAATGAGGAAGTTGGAAATAGAAACATAGAAACATAGAAAATAGGAGCAAGAATAGGCCATTCGGCCCATCGGGCCTGCTCCGCCATTCGAAATGATCATGGCTGATCGTCTCACTCAGTACCCTGTTCCCGCTTTTTCCCCATATCCCTTGATCCCTTTAGCATTAAGAAATATATCGATCTCCTTCTTGAATATATTCAGTGACTTGGCCTCCACTGCCTTCTGTGGTAGAGAATTCCACAGGTTCACCACCCTCTGAGTGAAGAAATTTCTCCTCATCTCAGTTCTAAATGGAATACCCCGTATCCTGAGACTGTGACCCCTGGTTCTGGACTCCCCAGCCATCGGGAACATCCTCCCTGCATCTAGTCTGTCTAGTCCTGTTAGAACTTTATATGTTTCGATGAGATCACCTCTCATTCTTCTAAACTCGAGTGAATATAGGCCTAGTTGACCCAATCTCTCCTCATACGTCAGTCCTGCCAAATGGGGCGTGCACAGCGCACGTCATCAGCAGCCTGCACCTCTTATAGGTGCAGGTGCACATTGCAAATGGCAGGTACACTGCTTACTTGCAGGAGGGAAAGATGGCCACTAGGATAGCAGGACCAGCATGAGAGAGGGCTCCACGCTTCTCCGATGATGCTCTGGAGGCCCTGGTGGAAGGGGGTGGACGATAGGAGGGCCAACATGTACTCGCGGGGTGGCTGGAGACCCTCCAGACTGCAGCTCCGCAGGCTGTGGCGCAGTAAGTAAATGCCAGGAGCGTTGCACGTGGGTGCAGTGCCGAAAGAAGTTCAATGATCTGACACGAGTGGTCAAGGTGAGTGAATGCAAGTGTCAAGTGGCACATCCTACCGACTGCACCACTGCTCCACGCACGACACCTTCCGTCACCCACCCACCAGCAAACACTGCCCATCCATACGCAATGCTGCACTCGGCATGCTGCATCTCACCCACACATAGTACCACACTTACAGGTCACACAACCACCGCTCACAAGTCACACAAACTGGCAGCTATTCGACCATGACAGGCACATCACCCACACACCTTGCAGGACACTCACTGACACACTGTCTTCTGTCTTTCAGGAGAAGGTGGTGTATAACACTTGGCAGCAGGAGGGACCTGAGGCTGGACGGCATGTCTACATGTCCTCACCCTCCTCGAGGAGACGGTGCTGCGGATCATTGGGTGGGCCGTCTCTGCAGCCGTCACAACGTGCCGTGCTGGAGGTCCCGGTCAAGGGGGTCTCTGTATATCATAGAATCATAGAATCATCGAATCATAGAAGTTACAACATGGAAACAGGCCCTTCGGCCCCAACATGTCCATGTCGCCCAGTTCTAACGCTCCTTCTCCATTTCCACATCTCCCTCCTCCCATAATCTTTTCTGACTCACGTGCTGCAGATGCTGTCAGCACACACCTCTTACTTGCTCCTCTCCCCACTCCACAACTCAACCTGTTTCCCTTCGCCATTGCAGATACCCAAGAACACATGGTGGCACCCGAGGAGGAGGAGGAGGAGGAGGGGGAGGAGGAGGAGGAGGAGGAGGAGGGGAGGAGGAGGAGGAGGAGGAGGAGGAGGGAGGAGGGAGGAGGGAGGAGGAGGAGGACACTGAGGCCACACCGTCACTCGATCTGACACTCGCAGCCACCAGCTCAGAGACTGACACTGCGCCTCCTTTCGAGGTTAGGTTCGAGGAGGGATCTGTCCGTGGTGAGACACCGAGCACAGGGGCCAGGGCGGGGGGGAACGGATACCACAGGTCCCAGCTCACCGGAGGGTGAGGTCACTCACTAGTTCTGCTGCCGAGGGGTCAGATGAGGACTTCGATGGGCCAGGGACAGAAGACGGCTGATGGACGAACACCACCAAATGCTCAGGGCACTGGAAAACCTGCCAGAAAGCCTGCGCACAATGAGAAGGGGCATGGAGGAGTCCAGCTCCAACTTGGCACAGGGCTTTGCGCAGAGCTTGGAGCCCATCCTTTCCCACATGGAACGGGTGGTCACCTCCATCAGCAAACCTGTGGAACCCACCGTGATACAGGGTCTGATGACCGATGTCTCAGCTTCCATTGCAGCACAGACCGATGTGATGAAAGGTCCGCAAACTACGGATACAGCTCGGACCGCAGGATGGGAGCTCGGACCGCCGGGGCGGGGAGCTCGGACCGCCGGGCGGGAGCTCGGACCGCCGGGCGGGAGCTCGGACCGCCGGGCGGGAGCTCGGACCGCTGGACGGAAGCTCGGGACCGCCGGAGGGAAGCTCGGACCGCCGGAGGGAAGCTCGGACCGCCGGGCGGGAGCTCGGACCGCAGGATGGAAGCTCGGACCGCCGGGCGGGAGCTCGGACCGCCGGGCGGGAGCTCGGACGGCCGGGCGGGAGCTCGGACCGCAGGAAGGGAGCTTGGACCGCCGGGCGGGAGCTCGGACCCCTGGATGGGAGCTCGGACCGCCGGGCGGGAGCTCGGACCGCCGGGCGGGAGCTCGGACGGCCGGGCGGGAGCTCAGACTGCTGCTATCGTGGCTCTGGGTTCCACTGTGGAACGGGGCTTCCAGGGAGTCACAGCACTCCAGCAATCCGTTCTCCAGCTGATCACCAGGATTTCTGAGGTGCTGCCCCGGGAGAGTGGCAGTGGCGCCATGACAGTCGGACCTGCTGTCCCCTCTCCGGACGACAGCCTTCCTGCTCCCACCCCTGTCACTCCGCCAGTGCCCCTGTTGTTGTCTCTCGGCCAGCCAGGCCAGGCTGCTGCAGCCCAGGCTGAGATGGTGCAGTCTGAAGCCGGGCCCTCCCGGCCCAGAGCTGCTCGAGGTCGTCCTCCAAGGCCATCTGCACGCTCCTCCATTGAAGGTCAGCAGCCTCCACCACCCATGTTCCACTCACTGGGGAATCACCTCGTAGGAACACGAGGAAAGGTAAAGGCACACGGACAACAGGCACTGAGGGAATGTACACGGGGGAATAGTCCTGTTCTGTTTGTATAATTTCATTTGTTAATTGATAAATGAGACTCTGATTTTGCATTTGGTGGTGGTTTTTATTTATACAATGAGCTGAGAGGGACACCAATGTGTAATCAGATGGAGGGCGATTTGATAGAAACATAGAAAATAGGAGCAAGAGTAGGCCATTCGGCCCATCGGTCCTGCTCCGCCATTCAAAATGATCATGGCTGATCATCTAACTCAGTACCCTGATGGTCACGTGGAAGCAGAAAGGTGGGGAGAGTAGGAGTGTTGGTGAGTTGGGGGGGTGTAGTTCACATTATTGATAGCGGGCACGGATCAGGCGAGCACGCACCGCCCTTGCAGACAAGACATGAGGTTCCTGCTGCACCTTTGCGTCTTCCTCCACCTCCTCTTCCGGCTCCACCCCCTCCTCCTCCTCAGCCTCCTCCTCCTCCACCTCTGGCTCAGGGTCTTCTCCAATCATTGGTGGCAAAGGCAGGTCCCTCATGATGGCGAGGTTGACCACCACGGATCTGCCCACCCACTCGGGGGGAGGACTGCAGGGCTCCTCCAGACCGGTCCAGGCAGTGGAAGGGTTGTTTGAGGAGGCCTATGGTCTGCTCCATGATGTTGCGTGTGGCAGCATGTCTCTCATTATAGGCCTGCTGTGGACGTGTGCGTGGGTTCCTGACCGGTGTCATGAGTCACGGTGTGAGGGGATTGCCCTTGTCACCCAGTTGCCAGCCTTTGACTTGCCGAGCCGGGTGAAAGATAGCTGGCACATTGGACTGCCGCGTGACAAAGGCCTCGTGACTGCTCCCAGGGTAGCGGGCATTGACCTCCATGATCCGATGCGTGTGGTCGCACACCAGCTGCACGTTGAGGGAGTGGAAGCCCTTTCGGTTGACGAAGACGGCCGAGTTGATGTGGGGGGCACACAGGGCAATATGTGTCCAGTCAATGGCACCCTGCACCATGGGGAAGCCAGCAATGTGGGTGAACCCCCCGTGCTCGCTCGTTCTGATTGTCTCTGTGGAGAGGGAAGGTGATGAACCTGTTCCTCATGTGGTACAGTGCGTCTGTGACCTCCCTTATGCAGCAGTGCATTGCATACTGCCAGATGTTGCACATGTCACCAGCAGAGGCCTGAAATGCTCCTGAGCCGTAGGAATTCAGTACCACGGTGACCTTCACACCCACAGGCAATGCTGTCCTCGCCCTGCTCTGAGGCTGCAGTTGTGGCCGCACCAGTTGACAGATCTCGGTCACGGCTTCCTTGGTGAACCTCAGGCGTCGGATGCAATCCTCCTCGATCATGTTGAGGTAAGAGAATCGATCCCGGAAGGCCCTCATTGGTTAGGGCCTCCTGCTCAGTGCCCTGCGCCTCCTCACCCTCCCTCTCCTCGCAGCTTGACCTGCTGGGCGTGGCCTCTCTGCATGCTCCCAGTCATGCTCAATGCCCAGCGGGAGCCCTAGCAGACCGCACATGGTTGGCAGGAATGTTGTTCAACCATAGTTTTAACTTTCCAAAATGTAAGGCAGTACCTGCCAAACCACTCTCAAAAGTAGTGTAGGAACTCTCAATAAGAATAGGGAGCTTTAAAAAACACTTCCTGCTCCTCCAGCAGCCAGAAGCAATAATCCAGCAACTAACCTGCAAATCTTGCATGGTCCCTTTAAATGGTGCTGGTGGGTGGGGTCCTCCAGGCACTGTGGGCGCTAAATTGGGCCGCGTAGCGCCCGTTGTTTCGGCCTCTCCGACATCCAAGATGGCGTCTTGGATGCACACGCACGTTTCCTGCGTGACTTGCGCCAGACGCCATCTTGGTCAAGGAGCTAGTGCAGGCGGAGATAACGAACGCTGGAATCAGGAAAAGTAGGGAGAAAATGGCTTCAATCAGTGTGCAACGCTGATTTAAAGTGATAGACACCATTTTGGGACTTAACGCTCAACTCAACGCACAGTCTTAACCCCGACCATCTGAACGTGTCTCAGAGTGTCTGGAGGACCCCCCACCGGCGCTATTTAAAGGGACCATGCAGGATTTACAGGTTAGTGGCTGGATTATTGCCTCTGGCTGCCGAGACATTTGTAACTGTTTTTGGAGGTCTCCTGGTCTTCAATACTAGGACACGGGGACATAGTCTAACATTTAGAGCCAGGACGTGCAGGAGTGAGGTTAGAAAATGCTTCTACACGCAAAGGGTGGGAGATGTTTGGAACGATCTTCTACAGACGGCAGTTGATGCTCGCTCACTTGTGAATGTTAAATCTGAGATTGATCGATTTCTGTGAACCAAGGGTATTATGGGATATGGGGCTAAGGCGGGTATATGGAGTGAGGTCACAGGTCCACCATGATCTCATTGAATGGTGGAACAGGCTCGAGGGGCTAAATGCCACGGCCACTTGCTGCCTCTTGATATGCGCCACCTTCTCCTGCAAGAAAGCGGGACGTGTGTCCGGGTGATGTGCCTGTCATGGTTGAATAGCTGCCAGTGAGTGTGGCCTGTGAGTTGTGGGTGGGCGGCTTGAAACAGTGGTAATGTGTGAGGGTGAGAGGAAGCATCTGATGGGAAGAGTTGAGTACTGATGGAAAGAGTTTGTTGGTATGTGGGTGATGGCGGTGTCGTGTGTGGAGCAGTTGGTTGGAGACACCACCTGACAGTTGACCTCACTCACCTTGACCACTCATGTCAAAGCATTGAACTTCTTCCTGCACTGCATCCATGTTCATGATGCTGTGCTCCTGGCATTGACTTCGTCCCCCGCTGCCTCCCACTGCCTTTTGAGTATATGTCTGGAGGGCCTCTTGCACCCCCACGTACTCCCACTGTGGATATAGGATGTCCCTCCTTCTGTCCACCTCTTGCACCCAAGGCCCCTGTGCATCATCAGAGAACCTTGGTGCATGCACTCTCACAGGTCTGGTACCAACTCAGACCAGCAGATTGGTGAGGTCTGGTGTGCAGTTTGGGGGATGTGGGATTTAGTAGTGTGCAACCTTTATTCAACGTTTTAACATAACTCATCAGTGTGTAAATATAGGGATGGGACCTGCATCTGTGTTTTTCCTGTGCGATGTCTGATCTCCGTTCAGACTCCGTGCAGACGGTCGACCATTATTTTCAGCAAATAACAGGTACCAGCTCCCTTTAAGAGATTTCGAAGAAACATCCTCCCTTTAAGAGATGGCGCTCCCCCTGGTGGTGGAAGGTGTGAATTGCATTGATTCCAGGTGCGAGGCCTGGGATGGAACGCTGATTGCAGGAAAGTGCCCCGGTGGGTCCAAACTCACGTCCTGCCTGCGCCGGGGTCATTGGACACGGGGTAATCGCCCATCACGCCACCTACTCTCAAAAATGGCTCCTATCGAATTTTTCCTCCTCTAAAACTCATTCAGATGGTCGGGGTTAAGACTGTGCGTTGAGTTGAGCGTTAAGTCCCAAAATGGTGTCTATCACTTTAAATCAGCGTTGCACACTGATTGAAGCCATTTTCTCCCTACTTTTCCTGATTCCAACGTTCGTTATCTGCGCCTGCGCTAACTCCTAGACGAAGATGGCGTCTGGCGCACGTCACGCAGGCAATGTGTGTGCGCATCCAAGACGTCATCTTGGATGTCGGAGAGGCCGTGTAGCGCCGAAACAACGGGCGCTACACGGCCCAATTTAGCACCCGTAGGGGGAAAATTGGATCGGGCCTGTTTTTGGGCGGGAGTAGCACGATCCGCTATTACCCCGCGCCCAATGGTCCCGGCGCAGGCAGGACGGGATTTTCGTCAGGCCTGAGGACTCACCTGCGATCTGCGTTGGAAATCAGCGTTGAAGGAGGAATCCATGTAATTCATACTTTCCACCAGCAGGAGGAGCTCCAATCTCTTAAAGGCAGGCTGTCTGTGTGAAATCTCTTAAAGGGAGCTGGTACCTGTTATTTGCTGAATATAACAGCCTGCCGTCTGCACGGAGTCTGAATGGAGATCAGATATTGCACACGTAAAACATGGATGCAGGTCCCATCCATATGTTTACACACTGATATGTTTAAACATTGATTAAAGGTTGCACACCACTTAATCCCACATTCTCCAATGTGCATGCCAGACCTCACCAATCTGCCGATCTGAGAGTCCTGCACCAAGGCTCTCTGCTGATGCATGAGAGACCTTGGTGCAAGAGCTGGATAGAAGGAGGGAAATCCTATATCCGCGGGGTGGGGTGGGGGGGCAGAGGCCCTCCAGACATATACTCAAAAGGCAGTGGGAGGCAGCGGGGGACGAAGTCAATGCCAGGAGCACAGCATCATGAACATGGATGCAGTGCAGGAAGAAGTTCAATGCTTTGACATGAGTGGTCAAGGTGAGTGAGGTCAACTGTCAAGTGGTGTCTCCAACCAACTGCTCCACACACGACACCCCCATCACCCACATACCAACAAACTCTTTCCATCAGTACTCAACTCTTCCCATCAGATGCTTCCTCTCACCCTTACACATTACCACTGTTTCAAGCCGCCCACCCACAACTCACAGGCCACACGCACTGGCAGCTATTCAACCATGACAGGCACATCACCCAGACACACGTCCCGCTTTCTTGCAGGAGAAGGTGGCACATATCAAGAGGCAGCAAGTGGCCGTGGCATTTAGCCCCTCGAGTCTGTTCCACCATTCAATGAGATCATGGTGGACCTGTGACCTAACTCCATATACCCGCCTTAGCCCCATATCCCATAATACCCTTGGTTCACAGAAATCGATCAATCTCAGATTTAACATTCACAAGTGAGCGAGCATCAACTGCCGTCTGTAGAAGATCGTTCCAAACATCTCCCACCCTTTGCGTGTAGAAGCATTTCCTAACTTCACTCCTGCACGTCCTGGCTCTAAATGTTAGACTATGTCCCCGTGTCCTAGTATTGGAGTCTGGGAGACCTCCAAAAACAGTTACAAATGTCTCGGCAGCCAGAGGCAATAATCCAGCCACTAACCTGTAAATCCTGCATGGTCCCTTTAAATAGCGCCGGTGGGGGGTCCTCCAGGCACTCTGAGACACGTTCAAATGGTCGGGATTAAGACTGTGCGTTGAGTTGAGCGTTAAATCCCAAAATGGTGTCTATCACCTTAAATCAGCATTGTACACTGATTGAAGCCATTTGCTCCCTACTTTACGTGATTCCAGCGTTCGTTATCTGCGCCTGTGCAAACTCCTATACCAAGATGGCGTCTGGCGCACATCACGCAGGAAACGTGCGTGTGCATCCAAGACGCCATCTTGGATGTCGGAGAGGCCGTGTCGCGCCGAAACAACGGGGCAATTTTCCCCTCACTCACTCAGTGAGTTCCGTTTATTATTCTGGTCCAGGATGCACTCCAGTCCCTGCGGTGCCCACCGGTCGCGGACAGCCTCAAGCGTACCGGCAGACACCACGTGCTCCCTCTCCAGGGCTACCCGCGTAAGGAGAATTCTGAGGAAGAGAGGCAGACAGTCGGAGCGACCGCCCCCACGGGCCGCGTCTAACCTGGACCTGTGGATGGCCATCTTGGACAGGCCCATGAGGACGTCCACCGACCTGCCCGCCCCCCTCCTCACCGGGAGGCCAAAGATCAAGAGCGTGGGACTGAAGTGCAGCCAGAGCTTGAGGAGCAGCCCCCTTAAATAGTCAAAGAGGGGCCGCAGCCTCCCACACCCAGTGAACAAATGAAACACGGACTCCTCCAGATCGCAGAAATTGCAGGCGGCCTGGGAGTCCGTGAAATGGCGTAATCGCCGATTGGTCGCGACTGCCCCGTGCAACACTCTCCACCCCAGATCCCCGATGGCACACGGGAGGATCCCCGAGTCGAGAGCCCTCCACTGGGGACCCCTGTCTCCGCCGGACGGCAGGATGGTACGCCAGGGCGTGTCCGGGCGAGAGACGAGGGCGAGGAAGTGGAGAGTGTGCAGGATCAGCCTGTACAGGAAATCCCTCCGCGCGGAGTGAAACGGCACGGAGGGAATTTCCGAGAGACGGCTCAAGTTGTGAGGCGCAGCTCACGAGGGAGGTTCCGGGGCCTGACGCCGATGAGGAATTCCGTCCGGACAGGGGTCAGATCAGACGGGATAGCTCCACGCGCTTGAGCCTCCTCCACATCCCGAGTGGAGTCAGGGCCGAGTGCCACTTTCAACGCCTGGACGGAGGCGGCCGCGTCCTGGACACGCCACAAGGATATCCGTGCGGCCAGTGTCCCCGGCGCCATCCAGCCCGCTCCTCCGCCAACCAGGACGTCCCTGACTCTGGTTACCAGACCGGCTAGGACCATCTGCCGACACCGCGGAGGAACGGGTTCCCGAGCAGCGGCACCTGCAGGACGGCCGCTACCCCTGACGGCCCAGAACACCGGCTGGAGGCAACCATATTCCAGACCCTGATCAGATCCTGGTAAAAGACAGGCAGCTCCTGCAAAGACGTGCGGCCACCCGGCAACGTGATAAACAGGAGCTGTGTGTCGCAGTTCAGGCCGTGCAGCCAGTGGAAGAGATACGTTGCCAGCGCACACCATTTAGGAGGATCCTCAACGTACAGGTATCGCTGCAGGGTCCGAAGGCGGAAATTCACCACCAGGGTGCGGACGCACATCAGCCCCTGACCGCCATCCCTAAACAGGAGACTCAGGACCGCCGCAGCGACCCAGTGTATCCCCTTGGCCCAGAAGAAGTCGACGAGCTTCTTCTGAATCTTGGCGACAAACTCAGGAGGAGGGATCAAAGTGACCAACCGGTATCACAACATGGCGGCCAACAGCTGGTTTATGACCAGCACTCGAACACTGTAGGATAACACTCGGAGCAGTCCTGTCCAGCGCACCAGGCGAGCGGTGACTATGGCCTCCAGCTGGGATTAATATTCCAAAGGAAGTGGGGAGCTCATCCAAGAGGGAGTAAAATAGGATGGAGTAAAAAACTTCAAAAAATGAAGGCAAATTCAATGACAGGATGCAGTTCGTAAATATAATGACACATATTGTCCAGGGAGACTGGGTGTATTTGGTGAATATAATGACTCACATTGTCCAGGGAGACTGTGTGTATTTGGTAAATATAATGACTCACATTGTCCAGGGAGACTGGGTGTATTTGGTAAATATAATGACAAAAAATTGTCCAGGGAGACTGGGTGTATTTGGTAAATATAATGACACACATTGTCCAGGGAGACTGGGTGTATTTGGGAAATATAATGACACACATTGTCCAGAGAGACTGGGTGTATTTGGTAAATATAATGACTCACATTGTCCAGGGAGACTGGGTGTATTTGGTAAATATAATGACACACATTGTCCAGGGAGACTGGGTGTATTTGGTAAATATAATGACTCACATTGTCCAGGGAGACTGGGTGTATTTGGTAAATATAATAGCTCACATTGTCCAGGGAGACTGGGTGTATTTGGTAAATATAATGACTCACATTGTCGAGGGAGACTGGGTGTATTTGGTAAATATAATGACACACATTGTCCAGGGAGACTGGGTGTATTTGGTAAATATAATGACTCACATTGTCCAGGGAGACTGGGTGTATTTGGTAAATATAATGACTCACATTGTCCAGGGAGACTGGGTGTATTTGGTAAATATAATGACTCACATTGTCCAGGGAGACTGGGTGTATTTGGTAAATATAATGACACACATTGTCCAGGGAGACTGGGTGTATTTGGTAAATATAATGACTCACATTGTCCAGGGAGACTGGGTGTATTTGGTAAATATAATGAACCACATTGTCCAGGGAGACTGGGTGTATTTGGTAAATATAATGACTCACATTGTCCAGGGAGACTGGGTGTATTTGGTAAATATAATGACACACATTGTCCAGGGAGACTGGGTGTATTTGGTAAATATAATGACTCACATTGTCCAGGGAGACTGGGTGTATTTGGTAAATATAATGACACACATTGTCCAGGGAGACTGGGTGTATTTGGTAAATATAATCACTCACATTGTCCAGGGAGACTGGGTGTATTTGGTAAATATAATGACACACATTGTCCAGGGAGACTGGGTGTATTTGGTAAATATAATGACTCACATTGTCCAGGGAGACTGGGTGTATTTGGTAAATATAATGACACACATTGTCCAGGGAGACTGGGTGTATTTGGTAAATATAATGACACACATTGTCCAGGGAGACTGGGTGTATTTGGTAAATATAATAGCTCACATTGTCCAGGGAGACTGGGTGTATTTGGTAAATATAATGACTCACATTGTCCAGGGAGACTGGGTGTATTTGGTAAATATAATGACTCACATTGTCCAGGGAGACTGGGTGTATTTGGTAAATATAATGGCACACATTGTCCAGGGAGACTGGGTATATTTGGTAAATATAATGACTCACATTGTCCAGGGAGACTGGGTATATTTGGTAAATATAATGACACACATTGTGCAGGGAGACTGGGTGTATTTGGTAAACATAATGACTCACATTGTCCAGGGAGACTGGGTGTATTTGGTAAATATAATGACTCACATTGTCCAGGGAGACTGGGTGTATTTGGTAAATATAATGACACACATTGTCCAGGGAGACTGGGTGTATTTGGTAAATATAATGACTCACATTGTCCAGGGAGACTGGGTGTATTTGGTAAATATAATAGCTCACATTGTCCAGGGAGACTGGGTGTATTTGGTAAATATAATGACTCACATTGTCGAGGGAGACTGGGTGTATTTGGTAAATATAATGACACACATTGTCCAGGGAGACTGGGTGTATTTGGTAAATATAATGACTCACATTGTCCAGGGAGACTGGGTGTATTTGGTAAATATAATGACACACATTGTCCAGGGAGACTGGGTGTATTTGGTAAATATAATGACACACATTGTCCAGGGAGACTGGGTGTATTTGGTAAATATAATAGCTCACATTGTCCAGGGAGACTGGGTGTATTTGGTAAATATAATGACTCACATTGTCGAGGGAGACTGGGTGTATTTGGTAAATATAATGACTCACATTGTCCAGGGAGACTGGGTGTATTTGGTAAACATAATGACTCACATTGTCCAGGGAGACTGGGTGTATTTGGTAAATATAATGGCACACATTGTCCAGGGAGACTGGGTATATTTGGTAAATATTATGACTCACATTGTCCAGGGAGACTGGGTATATTTGGTAAATATAATGACACACATTGTCCAGGGAGACTGGGTGTATTTGGTAAACATAATGACTCACATTGTCCAGGGAGACTGGGTGTATTTGGTAAATATAATGGCACACATTGTCCAGGGAGACTGGGTATATTTGGTAAATATAATGGCACACATTGTCCAGGGAGACTGGGTGTATTTGGTAAATATAATGACACACATTGTCCAGGGAGACTGGGTGTATTTGGTAAATATAATGGCACACATTGTCCAGGGAGACTGGGTATATTTGGTAAATATAATGACTCACATTGTCCAGGGAGACTGGGTGTATTTGGTAAATATAATGACTCACATTGTCCAGGGAGACTGGATGTATTTGGTAAATATAATGACTCACATTGTGCAGGGAGACTGCGTATATTTGGTAAATATAATGACACACATTGTCCAGGGAGACTGGGTGTATTTGGTAAATATAATGACTCACATTGTCCAGGGAGACTGGGTGTATTTGGTAAATATAATGGCACACATTGTCCAGGGAGACTGGGTGTATTTGGTAAATATAATGACTCACATTGTCCAGGGAGACTGGGTGTATTTGGTAAATATAATGACTCACATTGTCCAGGGAGACTGGGTGTATTTGGTAATTATATTGACTCACATTGTCCAGGGAGACTGGGTGTATTTGGTAAATATAATGACTCACATTGTCCAGGGAGACTGGGTGTATTTGGTAAATATAATGGGCTCGATTTTAGGGTCGGGTTTCCGGCGGGTTTCCAGCGGGGTGGCCCCGAAAATCCCGATCTCCGGTCACGTGACCGGATCGCGACGAAATCCCGGCCACTTCCGGGTACCGCGCTGACGTGCGGGGCTGCGCGCGCAAGCCCCGCTGGTGGGAATCCCGCAAGCAATTAAAGCCAGCGGGGTTCCACTTGAGTGTACTTAACTTGCTCGTTGTGGTCAGTTCATGAGCTGAAGCAGCTGTCAAAAGAGGAAGTGTGAGACTTTAGGTTCAAGGCAGTCAGTTTCCCACACTGGGGGAAACAGTCCCTCCTCAACCAGGCGTGTTGCAGCCAGCAGCCTGTGGCAGGTGCCAAGGTGCGCTCCACGGGGGAGAGCCCTCACCCACGCAGGAGGCCACCGCGTCACATAGGGCAACCCCTGCCCCCCACCACCCCCCGCCAAGCCAGAGGACAGACCGACACGAAACCACAGCCCCAGTCCGAGGACCCACACACCTACCCTGCACAACCCCTCAGACCAACACCTGCCAGATGGGTGGTGTGTGGACACCCTCGGAGGACGAAGAGCATGACCAGCACCAGCAGCCTCGCAGTCCACGCCGTCCGCCGCAGAGACGTGGAGCCCCCCAACACGGTGTTGTTGCACGCCCACCTGCACAGCAGGAGGGAGGGCTACCACAGAGAGAGACACGTCACAGAGGGCACTACCCTCGCCACAGGGTCCACAGACCGAGGCGCAGCTCCCCGGACCTCTCCGAGCAGCAGTGCACAGGGAGGCGCAGATTCGCTCGACATGTAGTCGTGGAGATCTGCAGCCTCTTTCATGCCGAGCTGCTCCTGGCTGGCCCCAGCACCAACTGCTTACCTGTCGCTGGCAAAGTCACCACTGCCCTCCACACCTTCTCCTCCGCATCCTTCCAGGGTGCAGCCGGCTACACCGCCGATGTCTCTCAGTCGTCTGCGCGGACGAGCCCTGCAAATACACCTGCACCTACTCTGCAGTAACACGATGGGTGGCATCAGTGGTGGGTCCTCATAGTGATACCCAGGAGCGGGCATTATTGGACACAACGGACAGGATTCGCGGAGACATGGCAGTGGTGGTGTCAATATAATGTGTGCTGTTTGTTGCTCTGAAATTCAATATGGGTAACACCCATGACAAACCCTCAGACACCCTTGTGCACCCCCTTCATGCTGATGAGACGTTTGCCTTGCCCTGCCTACTGCACATATGTGATGCATGCCCTGTGGCTGCAGCACAGGTGGTGGCAGGTTGAGTGAGGCTGGCCGTGAGGGAGATGCACGAGAGGGTGAGTATGGGATGGAGCCATGAGATTGTATGAGGATTGGGTCGCGTGTTAGTGGCAGGATGAGTACTGGCGAGGTGAGTAGGTGGAGGTAAGATGAGGATGGGGTGTGAGTGGGCATGAAGGGTGATGTGACAGAATAGTGTTGGCGGTGCCGAAGGAGATTTGGGGTGGGGGCAGTGTTGTGGCAGACGGAGTGTAGGGGAAAGACTTCGTGTTCTCACTGTGGCGGACCAACTGCGGTCATTGCAGCGCCTCCTGCACTGTATGCAGGTGGGCCATATGTTGGTGGCGCAGGTGACCCCCTCTGCCACCTCGAGCCAGGCCTTCTTGGTGGCTGAGGCAGGCCGCTTCCTCCCGCCCGCCGGGGGGAAGATCTGTGTCCTCCCCCTCCTCCTCACCCCATCTGATGATACCTGGGGTGAGGCATCATTAAACTGGGAGCAGCCTTCCCCCTGGGCTGCTCCATGCTGCAATTTGTTCCATTGGTTGCAGCATCAGTCAGTGGAGGACTGCCCCTTTAACAAGAGAGCCTCCAGCTGACAGATCGGACTGCGCATGCGCAGCACCACCGACGCGCAGGCCAGCGCCGTGGACCCCGGAGGAGCAGGTAATTGATTCCTATTAGTGTGTTGCCTGCTACGATTCGCCGTTCGCGTTTTCGACGCTCCCGGAGGACCACCCGCTGGGAACCCGCAGGCCTGCTAAATTCGAGCCCAATGACTCACATTGTCCAGGGAGACTGGGTGTATTTGGTAAATATAATGACACACATTGTCCAGGGAGACTGGGTGTATTTCGTAAATATAATAGCTCACATTGTCCAGGGTGACTGGGTGTATTTGGTAATTATAATGACTCACATTGTCCAGGGAGACTGGGTGTCTTTGGTAAATATAATGACTCACATTGTCCAGGGAGACTGGGTGTCTTTGGTAAATATAATGACACACATTGTCCAGGGCGACTGGGTGTATTTGGTAAATGTAATAGTTCACATTGTCCAGGGAGACTGGATGTATTTGGTAGAAAAATGACAAAAAATTGTCCAGGGAGACTGGGTGTATTTGGTAAATATAATGACAAAAAATTGTCCAGGGAGACTGGGTGTATTTGGTAAATATAATGACACACATTGTCCAGGGCGACTGAGTGTATTTGGTAAATGTAATAGCTCACATTGTCCAGCGATACTGGATGTATTTGGTAAATATAATGACACACATTGTCCAGGGAGACTGGGTGTATTTGGTAAATATATTGACACACATTGTCAAGGGAGACTGGTTGTATTTGGTAAATATAATGACACACATTGTCCAGGGGTACTGGGTGTATATGGTAAATATAAAGACTCACATTGTCCAGGGAGACTGGGTGTATTTGGTAAATATAATGACTCACATTGTCCAGGGAGACTGGGTGTATTTGGTAAATATAATGACACACATTGTCCAGGGAGACTGGGTGTATTTGGTAAATATAATGACTCACATTGTCCAGTGAGACTGGGTGTATTTGGTAAATATAATGACACACATTGTCCATTGAGACTGGGTGTATTTGGTAAATATAATGACTCACATTGTCCAGGGAGACTGGGTGTATTTGGTAAATATAACGACACACATTCTCCAGGGAGACTGGGTGTATTTGGTACTGATAATAACACACATTGTCCAGGGAGACTGAGTGTATTTGGTAAATATAATGACTCACATTGTCCAGAGAGACTGGGTGTATTTGGTAAATATAATGACTCACATTGTCCAGGGAGACTGGGTGTAATTGGTAAATATAATGACTCACATTGTCCAGAGAGACTGGGTGTATTTGGTAAATATAATGACTCACATTGTCCAGGGAGACTGGGTGTATTTGGTAAATATAACGACACACATTCTCCAGGGAGACTGGGTGCATTTGGTAATGATAATAACACACATTGTCCAGGGAGACTGAGTGTATTTGGTAAATATAATGACTCACATTGTCCAGAGAGACTGGGTGCATTTGGTAAATATAATGACACACATTGTCCAGGGAGACTGAGTATATTTGGTAAATATAATGGCACACATTGTCCATGGAGACTGGGTGCATGTGGTAAATATAATGACACACATTGTCCAGGGAGACTGGGTGTATTTGGTAAATATAATGACTCACATTGTCCAGGGAGACTGGGTGTATTTGGTAAATATAATGACTCACATTGTCCAGGGAGACTTGGTGTATTTGGTAAATACAATGACTCACATTGGCCAGGGAGACTGGGTGAATTTGGTAAATATAATGAGACACATTGTCCAGGGAGACTGGGTGTATTTGTTAAATATAATGACACACATTGTCCAGGGAGAATGGGTGTATTTGGTAAATATGATGACTCACATTGTCCAGAGAGACTGGGTGTATTTGGTAAATATAATGACTCACATTGTCCAGGGAGACTGGGTGTATTTGGTAATAATAATGACTCACATTGTCCAGGGAGACTGGGTATATTTGGTGAATAAAATGACTCACATTGTCCAGGGAGACTGGGTGTATTTGGTAAATATAATGACACACATTGTCCATGGAGACTGGGTCTATTTGGTGAATATAATGACTCACATTGTCCAGGGAGACTGGGTGTATTTGGTAAATATAATGACTCACATTGTCCAGGGAGACTTGGTGTATTTGGTAAATACAATGACTCACATTGGCCAGGGAGACTGGGTGAATTTGGTAAATATAATGACACACATTGTCCAGGGAGACTGAGTATATTTGGTAAATATAATGGCACACATTGTCCATGGAGACTGGGTGTATGTGGTAAATATAATGACACACATTGTCCAGGGAGACTGGGTGTATTTGGTAAATATAATGACTCACATTGTCCAGGGAGACTGGGTTTATTTGGTAAATATAATGACACACATTGTCCAGGGAGACTGGGTGCATTTGGTAAATATAATGGCTCACATTGGCCAGGGAGACTGGGTATATTTGGTAAATATAATGACACACATTGTCCAGGGAGACTGGGTGTATTTGGTAAATATGATGACTCACATTGTCCAGAGAGACTGGGTGTATTTGGTAAATATAATGACTCACATTGTCCAGGGAGACTGGGTATATTTGGTGAATAAAATGACTCACATTGTCCAGGGAGACTGGGTGTATTTGGTAAATATAATGACACACATTGTCCATGGAGACTGGGTCTATTTGGTGAATATAATGACTCACATTGTCCAGGGAGACTGGGTGTATTTGGTAAATATAATGACTCACATTGTCCAGGGAGACTGGGTGTATTTGGTAAATATAATGACTCACATTGGCCAGGGAGACTGGGTGAATTTGGTAAATATAATGAGACACATTGTCCAGGGAGACTGGGTGTATTTGTTAAATATAATGACACACATTGTCCAGGGAGACTGGGTGTATTTGGTAAATGTAATTACTCACATTGTCCAGGGAGACTGGGTGTATTTGTTAAATATAATGACACACATTGTCCAGGGAGACTGGGTGTATTTGGTAAATGTAATTACTCACATTGTCCAGAGAGACTGGGTGTATTTGGTAAATATAATGACTCACATTGTCCAGGGAGACTGGGTTTATTTGGTAAATATAATGACACACATTGTCCAGGGAGACTGGGTGCATTTGGTAAATATAATGGCTCACATTGGCCAGGGAGACTGGGTATATTTGGTAAATATAATGACACACATTGTCCAGGGAGACTGGGTGTATTTGGTAAATATGATGACTCACATTGTCCAGAGGGACTGGGTGTATTTGGTAAATATAATGACTCACATTGTCCAGGGAGACTGGGTGTATTTGGTAAATATGATGACTCACATTGTCCAGAGAGACTGGGTGTATTTGGTAAATATAATGACTCACATTGTCCAGGGAGACTGGGTATATTTGGTGAATAAAATGACTCACATTGTCCACGGAGACTGGGTGTATTTGGTAAATATAATGACACACATTGTCCAGGGAGACTGGGTCTATTTGGTGAATATAATGACTCACATTGTCCAGGGAGACTGGGTATATTTGGTGAATAAAATGACTCACATTGTCCAGGGAGACTGGATTTATTTGGTAAATATAATGACTCACATTGTCCAGGGAGACTGAGTGTATTTGGTAAATAAAATGGCACCCATTGTCCAGGGAGACTGGGTATATTTGGTGAATAAAATGACTCACATTGTCCAGGAGACTGGGTGTATTTGGTAAATATAATGACACACATTGTCCAGGGAGTCTGGGTCTATTTGGTATAAATAATGAGTCATATTGTCCAGGGAGACTGGGTATATTTGGTAACGAAAATGGCACACATTGTCCAGGGAGACTGGGTATATTTGGTGAATAAAATGACTCACATTGTCCAGGGAGACTGGGTGTAATTGGTAAATATAATGACACACATTGTCCAGGGAGACTGGGTCTATTTGGTAAAAATAATGACTCACATTGTCCAGGGAGACTGGGTATATTTGGTAACTATAATGACACACATTGTCCAGGGAGACTGGGTCTATTTGGTAAATACAATGACTCACATTGGCCAGGGAGACTGGGTGAATTTGGTGAATAAAATGACTCACATTGTCCAGGGACACTGGGTGTATTTGGTAAATATAATGACACACATTGTCCAGGGAGACTGGGTCTATTTGGTGAATATAGTGACTCACATTGTCCAGGGAGACTGGGTATATTTGGTGAATAAAATGACTCACATTGTCCAGGGAGACTGGGTGTATTTGGTAAATATAATGACACACATTGTCCAAGGAGACTGGGTATATTTGGTAAAAATAATGACTCACATTGTCCAGGGAGACTGGGTGTATTTGGTAAATATAATGGCACACATTGTCCAGGGAGACTGGGTGTATTTGGTTAACATAATGTCTCACATTGGCCAGGGAGACTGGGTGTATTTGCCAAATATAATGACTCACATTGTCCAGGGAGACTGGGTGTATTTGGTAAATATAATGACTCACATTGTCCAGGGAGACTGGGTTTATTTGGTAAAAATAATGTCTCACATTGTCCAGGGAGACTGGGTGTAATTGGTAAATATAATGGCACACATTGTACAGTGAGACTGGGTGTATTTGGTTAATATAATGTCTCACATTGGCCAGGGAGACTGCGTATATTTGGTAAATGTCATGACTCACATTGTCCAGGGAGACTGGGTGTATTTGGGAAATATAATGACTCACATTGGCCATGGAAACTGGGTATATTTGGTAAATATAATGACTCACATTGTCCAGGGAGACTGGGTGTATTCGGTAAATTTAATGACTCACATTGGCCAGGGAAACTGGGTGTATTCGGTAAATATAATGACTCACATTGTCCAGGGAGACTGGGTGTATTTGGTAAATATAATGGCAGACATTGTCCAGGGAGACTGGGTGCATTTGGTAAATATAATGACACACATTGTCCAGGGAGACTGAGTGTATTTGGTAAATATAATGACTCACATTGTCCAGGGAGACTGGGTGTATTTGGTAAATATAATGACTCACATTGTCCAGGGAGACTGGGTATATTTGGTGAATAAAATGACGCACATTGTCCAGGGAGACTGGGTCTATTTGGTAAATATAATGACACACATTGTCCAGGGAGACTGGGTCTATTTGGTAAATATAATGACTCACATTGTCCAGGGAGACTCGGTGTAATTGGTAATTATAATGGCACACATTGTCCAGGGAGACTGCGTTTATTTGGTTAATATAATGACTCACATTGTCCAGGGAGACTGGGTGTATTTGGTAAATATAATGACTCACATTGGCCAGGGTGACTGGGTATATTTGGTAAATGTAATGACTCACATTGTCCAGGCAGACTGGGTGTATTTGGTAAATATAATGGCACACATTGTCCAGGGAGACTGGGTGCATTTGGTAAATATAATGACTCACATTGTCCAGGGAGACTGGGTGTATTTGGTAAATATAATGACACACATTGTCCAGGGAGACTGGGTCTATTTGGTAAAAATAATGACTCACATTGTCCAGGGAGACTGGGTGTAATTGGTAAATATAATGGCACACATTGTCCAGGGAGACTGGGTGTATTTGGTTAATATAATGACTCACATTGTCCAGTGAGACTGGGTTTATTTGGTAAATATAATGACTCACATTGTCCAGGGAGACTGGGTATATTTGGTAAATGTCATGCCTCACATTGTCCAGGGAGACTGGGTGTATTGGGTAAATATAATGACACACATTGTCCAGGGAGACTGGGTGTATTTGGTAAATATAATTACTCACATTGGCCAGGGAGACTGGGTATATTTGGTAAATGTAATGACTCACATTGTCCAGGCAGACTGGGTGTATTTGGTAAATATAATGGCACACATTGTCCAGGGAGACTGGGTGTATTTGGTAAATATAATGACTCACATTGTCCAGGGAGACTGGGTGTATTTGGTAAATATAATGACTCACATTGTCCAGGGAGACGGGTTATATTCGGTAAATATAATGACTCACATCGTCCAGGGAGACTGGATGTATTTGGTAAATATAACGACTCACATTGTCCAGGGAGACTGGGTGTATTCGTTAAATATAATGACTCACATTGACCAGGGAGACTGGGTATATTTGGTAAATATAATGACTCACATTGTCCAGGGAGACTGGGTGTATTTGGTAAATATAATGACTCACATTGTCCAGGGAGACTGGGTATATTTGGTGAATAAAATGACTCACATTGTCCAGGGAGACTGGGTGTATTTGGTAAATATAATGACTCACATTGTCCAGGGAGACTGGGTGTATTTGGTAAATATAATGACTCACATTGTCCAGGGAGACTGGGTGTATTTGGTAAATATAATGACACACATTGTCCAGGGAGACTGGGTCTATTTGTTGAAAATAATGACTCACATTGTCCAGGGAGACTGGGTATATTTGGTGAATAAAATGACTCACATTGTCCAGGGAGACTGGGTGTATTTGGTAAATATAATGACTCACATTGTCCAGGAAGACTGGGTGTCTTTGGTAAATATAATGACACACATTGTGCAGGGCGACTGGGTGTATTTGGTAAATGTAATAGTTCACATTGTCCAGGGAGACTGGATGTATTTGGTAGAAAAATGACAAAAAATTGTCCAGGGAGACTGGGTGTATTTGGTAAATATAATGACAAAAAATTGTCCAGGGAGACTGGGTGTATTTGGTAAATATAATGACACACATTGTCCAGGGCGACTGTGTGTATTTGGTAAATGTAATAGCTCACATTGTCCAGCGAGACTGGATGTATTTGGTAAATATAATGACTCACATTGTCCAGGGAGACTGGGTGTATTTGGTAAATATAATGACACACATTGTCAACGGAGACTGGTTGTATTTGGTAAATATAATGACACACATTGTCCAGGGGTACTGGGTGTATATGGTAAATATAATGACTCACATTGTCCAGGGAGACTGGGTGTATTTGGTAAATATAATGACACACATTGTCCAGGGGTACTGGGTGTATATGGTAAATATAATGACACACATTGTCCAGTGAGACTGGGTGTATTTGGTAAATATAATGACTCACATTGTCCAGGGAGACTGGGTGTATTTGGTAAATATAATGACTCACATTGTCCAGGGAGACTGGGTGTATTTGGTAAATATAATGACTCACATTGTCCAGTGAGACTGGGTGTATTTGGTAAATATAATGACACACATTGTCCATTGAGACTGGGTGTATTTGGTAAATATAATGACTCACATTGTCCAGAGAGACTGGGTGTATTTTGTAAATATAATGACTCACATTGTCCAGGGAGACTTGGTGTATTTGGTAAATACAATGACTCACATTGGCCAGGGAGACTGGGTGAATTTGGTAAATATAATGAGACACATTGTCCAGGGAGACTGGGTGTATTTGTTAAATATAATGACACATATTGTCCAGGGAGACTGGGTGTATTTGGTAAATGTAATTACTCACATTGTCCAGGGAGACTGGGTGTATTTGGTAAATATAATGACTCACATTGTCCAGGGAGACTGGGTGCATTTGGTAAATATAATGGCTCACATTGGCCAGGGAGACTGGGTATATTTGGTAAATATAATGACACACATTGTCCAGGGAGACTGGGTGTATTTGTTAAATATGATGACTCACATTGTCCAGAGAGACTGGGTGTATTTGGTAAATATAATGACTCACATTGTCCAGGGAGACTGGGTATATTTGGTAAATATGATGACTCACATTGTCCAGAGAGACTGGGTGTATTTGGTAAATATAATGACTCACATTGTCCAGGGAGACTGGGTGTATTTGGTAAATATAATGACTCACATTGTCCAGGGAGACTGGGTATATTTGGTGAATAAAATGACTCACATTGTCCAGGGAGACTGGGTGTATTTGGTAAATATAATGACTCACATTGTCCAGGGAGACTGGGTGTATTTGGTAAATATACTGACTCACATTGTCCTGGGAGACTGGGTCTATTTGGTGAAAATAATGACTCACATTGTCCAGGGAGACTGGGTATATTTGGTGAATAAAGTGACTCACATTGTCCAGGGAGACTGGGTGTATTTGGTAAATATAATGACTCACATTGTGCAGGAAGACTGGGTGTCTTTGGTAAATATAATGACACACATTGTCCAGGGCGACTGGGTGTATTTGGTAAATGTAATAGTTCACATTGTCCAGGGAGACTGGATGTATTTGGTAGAAAAATGACAAAAAATTGTCCAGGGAGACTGGGTGTATTTGGTAAATATAATGACAAAAAATTGTCCAGGGCGACTGAGTGTATTTGGTAAATGTAATAGCTCACATTGTCCAGCGAGACTGGATGTATTTGTTAAATATAATGACTCACATTGTCCAGGGAGACTGGGTGTATTTGGTAAATATAATGACACACATTGTCAACGGAGACTGGTTGTATTTGGTAAATATAATGACACACATTGTCCAGGGGTACTGGGTGTATATGGTAAATATAATGACTCACATTGTCCAGGGAGACTGGGTGTATTTGGTAAATATAATGACACACATTGTCCAGGGGTACTGGGTGTATATGGTAAATATAATGACACACATTGTCCAGTGAGACTGGGTGTATTTGGTAAATATAATGACTCACATTGTCCAGGGAGACTGGGTGTATTTGGTAAATATAATGACTCACATTGTCCAGGGAGACTGGGTGTATTTGGTAAATATAATGACTCACATTGTCCAGTGAGACTGGGTGTATTTGGTAAATATAATGACACACATTGTCCATTGAGACTGGGTGTATTTGGTAAATATAATGACTCACATTGTCCAGAGAGACTGGGTGTATTTTGTAAATATAATGACTCACATTGGCCAGGGAGACTGGGTGAATTTGGTAAATATAATGACACACATTGTCCATTGAGACTGGATGTATTTGGTAAATATAATGACTCACATTGTCCAGGGAGACTTGGTGTATTTGGTAAATACAATGACTCACATTGGCCAGGGAGACTGGGTGAATTTGGTAAATATAATGAGACACATTGTCCAGGGAGACTGGGTGTATTTGTTAAATATAATGACACATATTGTCCAGGGAGACTGGGTGTATTTGGTAAATGTAATTACTCACATTGTCCAGGGAGACTGGGTGTATTTGGTAAATATAATGACTCACATTGTCCAGGGAGACTGGGTGCATTTGGTAAATATAATGGCTCACATTGGCCAGGGAGACTGGGTATATTTGGTAAATATAATGACACACATTGTCCAGGGAGACTGGGTGTATTTGTTAAATATGATGACTCACATTGTCCAGAGAGACTGGGTGTATTTGGTAAATATAATGACTCACATTGTCCAGGGAGACTGGGTATATTTGGTAAATATGATGACTCACATTGTCCAGAGAGACTGGGTGTATTTGGTAAATATAATGACTCACATTGTCCAGGGAGACTGGGTGTATTTGGTAAATATAATGACTCACATTGTCCAGGGAGACTGGGTATATTTGGTGAATAAAATGACTCACATTGTCCAGGGAGACTGGGTGTATTTGGTAAAAATAATGACTCACATTGTCCAGGGAGACTGGGTGTATTTGGTAAATATACTGACTCACATTGTCCTGGGAGACTGGGTCTATTTGGTGAAAATAATGACTCACATTGTCCAGGGAGACTGGGTATATTTGGTGAATAAAGTGACTCACATTGTCCAGGGAGACTGGGTGTATTTGGTAAATATAATGACTCACATTGTGCAGGAAGACTGGGTGTCTTTGGTAAATATAATGACACACATTGTCCAGGGCGACTGGGTGTATTTGGTAAATGTAATAGTTCACATTGTCCAGGGAGACTGGATGTATTTGGTAGAAAAATGACAAAAAATTGTCCAGGGAGACTGGGTGTATTTGGTAAATATAATGACAAAAAATTGTCCAGGGCGACTGAGTGTATTTGGTAAATGTAATAGCTCACATTGTCCAGCGAGACTGGATGTATTTGTTAAATATAATGACTCACATTGTCCAGGGAGACTGGGTGTATTTGGTAAATATAATGACACACATTGTCAACGGAGACTGGTTGTATTTGGTAAATATAATGACA
Source organism: Heptranchias perlo (assembly GCF_035084215.1). NCBI lineage: Eukaryota > Metazoa > Chordata > Chondrichthyes > Hexanchiformes > Hexanchidae > Heptranchias > Heptranchias perlo. Next base: position 586,767 of record NW_027139217.1, on the reverse strand, counting down.
CACATTGTCCAGGGGTACTGGGTGTATATGGTAAATATAATGACTCACATTGTCCAGGGAGACTGGGTGTATTTGGTAAATATAATGACACACATTGTCCAGGGGTACTCGGGGTAATAAGGTAAATATAATGACACACATTGTCCAGTGAGACTGGGTGTATTTGGTAAATATAATGACTCACATTGTCCAGGGAGACTGGGTGTATTTGGTAAATATAATGACTCACATTGTCCAGGGAGACTGGGTGTATTTGGTAAATATAATGACTCACATTGTCCAGTGAGACTGGGTGTATTTGGTAAATATAATGACACACATTGTCCATTGAGACTGGGTGTATTTGGTAAATATAATGACTCACATTGTCCAGAGAGACTGGCTGTATTTGGTAAATATAACGACACACATTGTCCAGGTAGACTGAGTATATTTGGTAAATATAATGGCACACATTGACCAGGGTGACTGGGTGTATGTGGTAAATATAATGACACACATTGTCGAGGGAGACTGGGTGTATTTGGTAAATATAATGACTCACATTGTCCAGGGAGACTGGGTGTATTTTGTAAATATAATGACTCACATTGTCCAGGGAGACTTGGTGTATTTGGTAAATACAATGACTCACATTGGCCAGGGAGACTGGGTGAATTTGGTAAATATAATGAGACACATTGTCCAGGGAGACTGGGTGTATTTGTTAAATATAATGACACATATTGTCCAGGGAGACTGGGTGTATTTGGTAAATGTAATTACTCACATTGTCCAGGGAGACTGGGTGTATTTGGTAAATATAATGACTCACATTGTCCAGGGAGACTGGGTGCATTTGGTAAATATAATGGCTCACATTGGCCAGGGAGACTGGGTATATTTGGTAAATATAATGACACACATTGTCCAGGGAGACTGGGTGTATTTGTTAAATATGATGACTCACATTGTCCAGAGAGACTGGGTGTATTTGGTAAATATAATGACTCACATTGTCCAGGGAGACTGGGTATATTTGGTAAATATGATGACTCACATTGTCCAGAGAGACTGGGTGTATTTGGTAAATATAATGACTCACATTGTCCAGGGAGACTGGGTGTATTTGGTAAATATAATGACTCACATTGTCCAGGGAGACTGGGTGTATTTGGTAAATATAATGACTCACATTGTCCTGGGAGACTGGGTCCATTTGGTGAAAATAATGACTCACATTGTCCAGGGAGACTGGGTATATTTGGTGAATAAAATGACTCACATTGTCCAGGGAGACTGGGTGTATTTGGTAAATATAATGACTCACATTGTCCAGGAAGACTGGGTGTCTTTGGTAAATATAATGACACACATTGTCCAGGGCGACTGGGTGTATTTGGTAAATGTAATAGTTCACATTGTCCAGGGAGACTGGATGTATTTGGTAGAAAAATGACAAAAAATTGTCCAGGGAGACTGGGTGTATTTGGTAAATATAATGACAAAAAATTGTCCAGGGAGACTGGGTGTATTTGGTAAATATAATGACACACATTGTCCAGGGCGACTGAGTGTATTTGGTAAATGTAATAGCTCACATTGTCCAGCGAGACTGGATGTATTTGGTAAATATAATGACTCACATTGTCCAGGGAGACTGGGTGTATTTGGTAAATATAATGACACACATTGTCAACGGAGACTGGTTGTATTTGGTAAATATAATGACACACATTGTCCAGGGGTACTGGGTGTATATGGTAAATATAATGACTCACATTGTCCAGGGAGACTGGGTGTATTTGGTAAATATAATGACACACATTGTCCAGGGGTACTGGGTGTATATGGTAAATATAATGACACACATTGTCCAGTGAGACTGGGTGTATTTGGTAAATATAATGACTCACATTGTCCAGGGAGACTGGGTGTATTTGGTAAATATAATGACTCACATTGTCCAGGGAGACTGGGTGTATTTGGTAAATATAATGACTCACATTGTCCAGTGAGACTGGGTGTATTTGGTAAATATAATGACACACATTGTCCATTGAGACTGGGTGTATTTGGTGAATATAATGACTCACATTGTCCAGAGAGACTGGGTGTATTTGGTAAATATAACGACACACATTGTCCAGGTAGACTGAGTATATTTGGTAAATATAATGGCACACATTGACCAGGGTGACTGGGTGTATGTGGTAAATATAATGACACACATTGTCGAGGGAGACTGGGTGTATTTGGTAAATATAATGACTCACATTGTCCAGGGAGACTGGGTGTATTTTGTAAATATAATGACTCACATTGTCCAGGGAGACTTGGTGTATTTGGTAAATACAATGACTCACATTGGCCAGGGAGACTGGGTGAATTTGGTAAATATAATGAGACACATTGTCCAGGGAGACTGGGTGTATTTGTTAAATATAATGACACATATTGTCCAGGGAGACTGGGTGTATTTGGTAAATATGATGACTCACATTGTCCAGAGAGACTGGGTGTATTTGGTAAATATGATGACTCACATTGTCCAGAGAGACTGGGTGTATTTGGTAAATATAATGACTCACATTGTCCAGGGAGACTGGGTGTATTTGGTAAATATAATGACTCACATTGTCCAGGGAGACTGGGTATATTTGGTGAATAAAATGACTCACATTGTCCAGGGAGACTGGGTGTATTTGGTAAATATAATGACACACATTGTCGAGGGAGACTGGGTCTATTTGGTGAATATAATGACTCACATTGTCCAGGGAGACTGGGTATATTTGGTGAATAAAATTACTCACATTGTCCAGGGAGACTGGGTGTATTTGGTAAATATAATGACTCACATTGTCCAGGGAGACTGAGTGTATTTGGTAAATAAAATGGCACACATTGTCCAGGGAGACTGGGTATATTTGGTGAATAAAATGACTCACATTGTCCAGGGAGACTGGGTGTATTTGGTAAATATAATGACACACATTGTCCAGGGAGTCTGGGTCTATTTGGTAAAAATAATGACTCACATTGTCCAGGGAGACTGGGTATATTTGGTAAATATAATGACTCACATTGTCCAGGGAGACTGGGTATATTTGGTGAATAAAATGACTCACATTGTCCAGGGAGACTGGGTCTATTTGGTAAATATAATGACACACATTGTCCAGGGAGACTGGGTCTATTTGGTAAAAATAATGACTCACATTGTCCAGGGAGACTGGGTATATTTGGTAACTATAATGACACACGTTGTCCAGCGAGACTGGGTCTATTTGGTAAATACAATGACTCACATTGGTCAGGGAGACTGGGTGAATTTGGTAAATATAATGAGACACATTGTCCAGGGAGACTGGGTGTATTTGTTAAATATAATGACACACATTGTCCAGGGAGACTGGGTGTATTTGGTAAATGTAATTACTCACATTGTCCAGGGAGACTGGGTGTATTTGTTAAATATAATGACTCACATTGTCCAGGGAGACTGGGTTTATTTGGTAAATATAATGACACACATTGTCCAGGGAGACTGGGTGCATTTGGTAAATATAATGGCTCACATTGGCCAGGGAGACTGGGTATATTTGGTAAATATAATGACTCACATTGTCCAGGGAGACTGGGTGTATTTGGTAAATATGATGACTCACATTGTCCAGAGAGACTGGGTTTATTTGGTAAATATAATGACTCACATTGTCCAGGGAGACTGGGTGTATTTGGTAAATATGATGACTCACATTGTCCAGAGAGACTGGGTGTATTTGGTAAATATAATGACTCACATTGTCCAGGGAGACTGGGTATATTTGGTAAATATAATGACTCACATTGTCCAGGGAGACTGGGTATATTTGGTAAATATGATGACTCACATTGTCCAGGGAGACTGGGTGTATTTGGTAAATATGATGACTCACATTGTCCAGAGAGACTGGGTGTATTTGGTAAATATAATGACTCACATTGTCCAGGGAGACTGGGTATATTTGGTAAATATGATGACTCACATTGTCGAGAGAGACTGGGTGTATTTGGTAAATATAATGACACACATTGTCCAGGGAGACTGGGTGTATTTGGTAAATATAATGACTCACATTGTCCAGGGAGACTGGGGATATTTGGTGAATAAAATGACTCACATTGTCCAGGGAGACTGGGTGTATTTGGTAAATATAATGACACACATTGTCCAGGGAGACTGGGTCTATTTGGTGAATATAATGACTCACATTGTCCAGGGAGACTGGGTATATTTGGTGAATAAAATGACTCACATTGTCCAGGGAGACTGGCTGTATTTGGTAAATATAATGACTCACATTGTCCAGGGAGACTGAGTGTATTTGGTAAATAAAATGGCACACATTGTCCAGGGAGACTGGGTATATTTGGTGAATAAAATGACTCACATTGTCCAGGGAGACTGGGTGTATTTGGTAAATATAATGACACACATTGTCCAGGGAGTCTGGGTCTATTTGGTAAAAATAATGACTCACATTGTCCAGGGAGACTGGGTGTATTTGGTAAATATAATGGCACACATTGTCCTGGGAGACTGGGTGTATTTGGTAAATATAATGACTCACATTGTCCAGGGAGACTGGGTATATTTGGTGAATAAAATGACTCACATTGTCCAGGGAGACTGGGTGTATTTGGTAAATATAATGACACACATTGTCCAGGGAGACTGGGTCTATTTGGTAAAAATAATGACTCACATTGTCCAGGGAGACTGGGTATATTTGGTAACTATAATGACACACGTTGTCCAGGGAGACTGGGTCTATTTGGTAAATACAATGACTCACATTGGCCAGGGAGACTGGGTGAATTTGGTAAACATAATGAGACACATTGTCCAGGGAGACTGGGTGTATTTGTTAAATATAATGACACACATTGTCCAGGGAGACTGGGTGTATTTGGTAAATGTAATTACTCACATTGTCCAGGGAGACTGGGTGTATTTGGTAAATATAATGACTCACATTGTCCAGGGAGACTGGGTTTATTTGGTAAATATAATGACACACATTGTCCAGGGAGACTGGGTTCATTTGGTAAATATAATGGCTCACATTGGCCAGGGAGACTGGGTATATTTGGTAAATATAATGACTCACATTGTCCAGGGAGACTGGGTGTATTTGGTAAATATGATGACTCACATTGTCCAGAGAGACTGGGTGTATTTGGTAAATATAATGACTCACATTGTCCAGAGAGACTGGGTGTATTTGGTAAATATAATGACTCACATTGTCCAGGGAGACTGGGTATATTTGGTGAATAAAATGACTCACATTGTCCAGGGAGACTGGGTGTATTTGGTAAATATGATGACATACATTGTCCAGGGAGACTGGGTCTATTTGGTGAATATAATGACTCACATTGTCCAGGGAGACTGGGTATATTTGGTGAATAAAATGACTCACATTGTCCAGGGAGACTGGGTGTATTTGGTAAATATAATGACTCACATTGTCCAGGGAGACTGAGTGTATTTGGTAAATAAAATGGCACACATTGTCCAGGGAGACTGGGTATATTTGGTGAATAAAATGACTCACATTGTCCAGGGAGACTGGGTGTATTTGGTAAATATAATGACACACATTGTCCAGGGAGTCTGGGTCTATTTGGTAAAAATAATGACTCACATTGTCCAGGGAGACTGGGTGTAATTGGTAAATATAATGGCACACATTGACCAGGGAGACTGGGTGTATTTGGTTAACATAATGTCTCACATTGGCCAGGGAGACTGGGTGTATTTGGTAAATATAATGACTCACATTGTCCAGGGAGACTGGGTATATTTGGTAAATATAATGACTCACATTGTCCAGGGAGACTGGGTGTATTTGGTAAATATGATGACTCACATTGTCCAGAGAGACTGGGTGTATTTGGTAAATATAATGACTCACATTGTCCAGGGAGACTGGGTATATTTGGTAAATATAATGACTCACATTGTCCAGGGAGACTGGGTATATTTGGTAAATATGATGACTCACATTGTCCAGGGAGACTGGGTGTATTTGGTAAATATGATGACTCACATTGTCCAGAGAGACTGGGTGTATTTGGTAAATATAATGACTCACATTGTCCAGGGAGACTGGGTATATTTGGTAAATATGATGACTCACATTGTCGAGAGAGACTGGGTGTATTTGGTAAATATAATGACACACATTGTCCAGGGAGACTGGGTGTATTTGGTAAATATAATGACTCACATTGTCCAGGGAGACTGGGGATATTTGGTGAATAAAATGACTCACATTGTCCAGGGAGACTGGGTGTATTTGGTAAATATAATGACACACATTGTCCAGGGAGACTGGGTCTATTTGGTGAATATAATGACTCACATTGTCCAGGGAGACTGGGTATATTTGGTGAATAAAATGACTCACATTGTCCAGGGAGACTGGCTGTATTTGGTAAATATAATGACTCACATTGTCCAGGGAGACTGAGTGTATTTGGTAAATAAAATGGCACACATTGTCCAGGGAGACTGGGTATATTTGGTGAATAAAATGACTCACATTGTCCAGGGAGACTGGGTGTATTTGGTAAATATAATGACACACATTGTCCAGGGAGTCTGGGTCTATTTGGTAAAAATAATGACTCACATTGTCCAGGGAGACTGGGTGTATTTGGTAAATATAATGGCACACATTGTCCTGGGAGACTGGGTGTATTTGGTAAATATAATGACTCACATTGTCCAGGGAGACTGGGTATATTTGGTGAATAAAATGACTCACATTGTCCAGGGAGACTGGGTGTATTTGGTAAATATAATGACACACATTGTCCAGGGAGACTGGGTCTATTTGGTAAAAATAATGACTCACATTGTCCAGGGAGACTGGGTATATTTGGTAACTATAATGACACACGTTGTCCAGGGAGACTGGGTCTATTTGGTAAATACAATGACTCACATTGGCCAGGGAGACTGGGTGAATTTGGTAAACATAATGAGACACATTGTCCAGGGAGACTGGGTGTATTTGTTAAATATAATGACACACATTGTCCAGGGAGACTGGGTGTATTTGGTAAATGTAATTACTCACATTGTCCAGGGAGACTGGGTGTATTTGGTAAATATAATGACTCACATTGTCCAGGGAGACTGGGTTTATTTGGTAAATATAATGACACACATTGTCCAGGGAGACTGGGTTCATTTGGTAAATATAATGGCTCACATTGGCCAGGGAGACTGGGTATATTTGGTAAATATAATGACTCACATTGTCCAGGGAGACTGGGTGTATTTGGTAAATATGATGACTCACATTGTCCAGAGAGACTGGGTGTATTTGGTAAATATAATGACTCACATTGTCCAGAGAGACTGGGTGTATTTGGTAAATATAATGACTCACATTGTCCAGGGAGACTGGGTATATTTGGTGAATAAAATGACTCACATTGTCCAGGGAGACTGGGTGTATTTGGTAAATATGATGACATACATTGTCCAGGGAGACTGGGTCTATTTGGTGAATATAATGACTCACATTGTCCAGGGAGACTGGGTATATTTGGTGAATAAAATGACTCACATTGTCCAGGGAGACTGGGTGTATTTGGTAAATATAATGACTCACATTGTCCAGGGAGACTGAGTGTATTTGGTAAATAAAATGGCACACATTGTCCAGGGAGACTGGGTATATTTGGTGAATAAAATGACTCACATTGTCCAGGGAGACTGGGTGTATTTGGTAAATATAATGACACACATTGTCCAGGGAGTCTGGGTCTATTTGGTAAAAATAATGACTCACATTGTCCAGGGAGACTGGGTGTAATTGGTAAATATAATGGCACACATTGACCAGGGAGACTGGGTGTATTTGGTTAACATAATGTCTCACATTGGCCAGGGAGACTGGGTGTATTTGGTAAATATAATGACTCACATTGTCCACGGAGACTGGGTATATTTGGTAAATATAATGACTCACATTGTCCAGGGAGACTGGGTGTATTTGGTAAATATAATGACACACATTGTCCAGGGAGACTGGGTGTATTTGGTAAATATAATGACACACATTGTCAACAGAGACTGGTTGTATTTGGTAAATATAATGACACACATTGTCCAGGGGTACTGGGTGTATATGGTAAATATAATGACTCACATTGTCCAGGGAGACTGGGTGTATTTGGTAAATATAATGACACACATTGTCCAGGGGTACTGGGTGTATATGGTAAATATAATGACACACATTGTCCAGTGAGACTGGGTGTATTTGGTAAATATAATGACTCACATTGTCCAGGGAGACTGGGTGTATTTGGTAAATATAATGACTCACATTGTCCAGGGAGACTGGGTGTATTTGGTAAATATAATGACTCACATTGTCCAGTGAGACTGGGTGTATTTGGTAAATATAATGACACACATTGTCCATTGAGACTGGGTGTATTTGGCAAATATAATGACTCACATTGTCCAGAGAGACTGGGTGTATTTGGTAAATATAACGACACACATTGTCCAGGTAGACTGAGTATATTTGGTAAATATAATGGCACACATTGACCAGGGTGACTGGGTGTATGTGGTAAATATAATGACACACATTGTCCAGGGAGACTGGGTGTATTTTGTAAATATAATGACTCACATTGTCCAGGGAGACTGGGTCTATTTGGTAAATATAATGACACACATTGTCCAGGGAGACTGGGTCTATTTGGTAAAAATAATGACTCACATTGTCCAGGGAGACTGGGTATATTTGGTAACTATAATGACACACGTTGTCCAGGGAGACTGGGTCTATTTGGTAAATACAATGACTCACATTGGTCAGGGAGACTGGGTGAATTTGGTAAATATAATGAGACACATTGTCCAGGGAGACTGGGTGTATTTGTTAAATATAATGACACACATTGTCCAGGGAGACTGGGTGTATTTGGTAAATGTAATTACTCACATTGTCCAGGGAGACTGGGTGTATTTGGTAAATATAATGACTCACATTGTCCAGGGAGACTGGGTTTATTTGGTAAATATAATGACACACATTGTCCAGGGAGATTGGGTGCATTTGGTAAATATAATGGCTCACATTGGCCAGGGAGACTGGGTATATTTGGTAAATATAATGACTCACATTGTCCAGGGAGACTGGGTGTATTTGGTAAATATGATGACTCACATTGTCCAGAGAGACTGGGTGTATTTGGTAAATATAATGACTCACATTGTCCAGGGAGACTGGGTGTATTTGGTAAATATGATGACTCACATTGTCCAGAGAGACTGGGTGTATTTGGTAAATATAATGACTCACATTGTCCAGGGAGACTGGGTATATTTGGTAAATATAATGACTCACATTGTCCAGGGAGACTGGGTATATTTGGTAAATATGATGACTCACATTGTCCAGGGAGACTGGGTGTATTTGGTAAATATGATGACTCACATTGTCCAGAGAGACTGGGTGTATTTGGTAAATATAATGACTCACATTGTCCAGGGAGACTGGGTATATTTGGTAAATATGATGACTCACATTGTCGAGAGAGACTGGGTGTATTTGGTAAATATAATGACACACATTGTCCAGGGAGACTGGGTGTATTTGGTAAATAGAATGACTCACATTGTCCAGGGAGACTGGGTATATTTGGTGAATAAAATGACTCACATTGTCCAGGGAGACTGGGTGTATTTGGTAAATATAATGACACACATTGTCCAGGGAGACTGGGTCTATTTGGTGAATATAATGACTCACATTGTCCAGGGAGACTGGGTATATTTGGTGAATAAAATGACTCACATTGTCCAGGGAGACTGGCTGTATTTGGTAAATATAATGACTCACATTGTCCAGGGAGACTGAGTGTATTTGGTAAATAAAATGGCACACATTGTCCAGGGAGACTGGGTATATTTGGTGAATAAAATGACTCACATTGTCCAGGGAGACTGGGTGTATTTGGTAAATATAATGACACACATTGTCCAGGGAGTCTGGGTCTATTTGGTAAAAATAATGACTCACATTTTCCAGGGAGACTGGGTATATTTGGTAACTATAATGGCACACATTGTCCTGGGTGACTGGGTATATTTGGTAAATATAATGGCACACATTGTCCAGGGAGACTGGGTGTATTTGGTTAATATAATGACTCGCATTGTCCAGGGAGACTGGGTATATTTGGTGAATAAAATGACTCACATTGTCCAGCGAGACTGGGTGTATTTGGTAAATATAATGACACACATTGTCCAGGGAGACTGGGTCTAATTGGTAAAAATAATGACTCACATTTTCCAGGGAGACTGGGTATATTTGGTAACTATAATGACACACGTTGTCCAGGGAGACTGGGTCTATTTGGTAAATACAATGACTCACATTGGCCAGGGAGACTGGGTGAATTTGGTAAATATAATGAGACACATTGTCCAGGGAGACTGGGTGTATTTGTTAAATATAATGACACACATTGTCCAGGGAGACTGGGTGTATTTGGTAAATGTAATTACTCACATTGTCCAGGGAGACTGGGTGCATTTGGTAAATATAATGACTCACATTGTCCAGGGAGACTGGGTTTATTTGGTAAATATAATGACACACATTGTCCAGGGAGACTGGGTGCATTTGGTAAATATAATGGCTCACATTGGCCAGGGAGACTGGGTATATTTGGTAAATATAATGACTCACATTGTCCAGGGAGACTGGGTGTATTTGGTAAATATGATGACTCACATTGTCCAGAGAGACTGGGTGTATTTGGTAAATATAATGACTCACATTGTCCAGAGAGACTGGGTGTATTTGGTAAATATAATGACTCACATTGTCCAGGGAGACTGGGTATATTTGGTGAATAAAATGACTCACATTGTCCAGGGAGACTGGGTGTATTTGGTAAATATGATGACATACATTGTCCAGGGAGACTGGGTCTATTTGGTGAATATAATGACTCACATTGTCCAGGGAGACTGGGTATATTTGGTGAATAAAATGACTCACATTGTCCAGGGAGACTGGGTGTATTTGGTAAATATAATGACTCACATTGTCCAGGGAGACTGAGTGTATTTGGTAAATAAAATGGCACACATTGTCCAGGGAGACTGGGTATATTTGGTGAATAAAATGACTCACATTGTCCAGGGAGACTGGGTGTATTTGGTAAATATAATGACACACATTGTCCAGGGAGTCTGGGTCTATTTGGTAAAAATAATGACTCACATTGTCCAGGGAGACTGGGTGTAATTGGTAAATATAATGGCACACATTGACCAGGGAGACTGGGTGTATTTGGTTAACATAATGTCTCACATTGGCCAGGGAGACTGGGTGTATTTGGTAAATATAATGACTCACATTGTCCAGGGAGACTGGGTATATTTGGTAAATATAATGACTCACATTGTCCAGGGAGACTGGGTGTATTTGGTAAATATAATGACACACATTGTCCAGGGAGACTGGGTCTATTTGGTAAAAATAATGTCTCACATTGTCCAGGGAGACTGGGTGTAATTGGTAAATATAATGGCACACATTGTACAGGGAGACTGGGTGAATTTGGTTAATATAATGTCTCACATTGTCCAGGGAGACTGCGTATATTTGGTAAATGTCATGACTCACATTGTCCAGGGAGACTGGGTGTATTTGGTAAATATAATGACTCACATTGTCCAGGGAGACTGGGTGTATTTGGTAAATATAATGACTCACATTGGCCAGGGAAACTGGGTATATTTGGTAAATATAATGACTCACATTGTCCAGGGAGACTGGGTGTATTCGGTAAATTTAATGACTCACATTGGCCAGGGAAACTGGGTGTATTCGGTAAATATAATGACTCACATTGTCCAGGGAGACTGGGTGTATTTGGTATATATAATGACTCACATTGTCCAGGGAGACTGGGTGTATTCGGTAAATATAATGACTCACATTGTCCAGGGAGACTGGGTGTATTTGGTAAATATAATGACTCACATTGTCCAGGGAGACTGGGTGTATTTGGTAAATATAATGACTCACATTGTCCAGGGAGACTGGGTATATTTGGTAAATATAATGACTCACATTGTCCAGGGAGACTGGGTATATTTGGTAAATATAATGACTCACATTGTCCAGGGAGACTGGGTGTATTTGGTAAATATAATGACTCACATTGTCCAGGGAGACTGGTTCAATTTAGTAAAAATACTGACTCACATTGTCCTGGGAGACTGGGTGTAATTGGGAAATATAATGGCACACATTGTCCAGGGAGACTGGGTGCATTTGGTAAATATAATGACACACATTGTCCAGGGAGACTGAGTGTATTTGGTAAATATAATGACTCACATTGTCCAGGGAGACTGGGTGTATTTGGTAAATATAATGACTCACATTGTCCAGGGAGACTGGGTATATTTGGTGAATAAAATGACTCACATTGTCCAGGGAGACTGGGTCTATTTGGTAAATATAATGACACACATTGTCCAGGGAGACTGGGTCTATTTGGTAAATATAAGGACTCACATTGTCCAGGGAGACTGGTTATATTCGGTAAATATAATGACACACATTGTCCAGGGAGACTGGGTCTATTTGGTAAATATAATGACACACATTGTCCAGGGAGACTGGGTCTATTTGGTAAATATAGTGACTCACATTGTCCAGGGAGACTGGGTGTATTTGGTAAATATAATTACTCACATTGGCCAGGGAGACTGGGTATATTTGGTAAATGTAATGACTCACATTGTCCAGGCAGACTGGGTGTATTTGGTAAATATAATGGCACACATTGTCCAGGGAGACTGGGTGCATTTGGTAAATATAATGACTCACATTGTCCAGGGAGACTGGGTGTATTTGGTAAATATAATGACACACATTGTCCAGGGAGACTGGGTCTATTTGGTTAAAATAATGACCCACATTGTCCAGGGAGACTGGGTGTAATTGGTAAATATAATGGCACACATTGTCCAGGGAGACTGGGTGTATTTGGTTAATATAATGACTCACATTGTCCAGTGAGACTGGGTTTATTTGGTAAATATAATGACTCACATTGTCCAGGGAGACTGGGTGTATTTGGTAAATATAATGACTCACATTGTCCAGGGAGACTGGTTGTATTTGGTAAATATGATGACTCACATTGTCCAGGGAGACTGGTTATATTCGGTAAATATAATGACTCACATCGTCCAGGGAGACTGGATGCATTTGGTAAATATAACGACTCACATTGTCCAGGGAGACTGGGTGTATTTGGTAAATATAATGACACACATTGTCCAGGGAGACTTGGTCTATTTGGTAAAAATAATGACTCACATTGTCCAGGGAGACTGGGTATATTTGGTAGATATAATGGCACACATTGTCCAGGGAGACTGGTTGTATTTGGGAAATATAATGACTCACATTGTCCAGGGAGACTGGGTATATTTGGTGAATAAAATGACTCACATTGTCCAGGGAGACTGGGTATATTTGGTGAATAAAATGACTCACATTGTCCAGGGAGACTGGGTGTATTTGGTAAATATAATGACACACATTGTCCAGGGAGACTGGGTCTATTTGGTAAAAATAAAGACTCACATTGTCCAGGGAGACTGGGTATATTTGGTAGATAAAATGGCACACATTGTCCAGGGAGACTGGTTGTATTTGGTAAATATAATGACTCACATTGTCCAGGGAGACTGGGAGTATTTGGTAAATATAATGACTCACATTGTCCAGGGAGACTGGGTATATTTGGTGAATAAAATGACTCACATTGTCCAGGGAGACTGGGTCTATTTGGTAAATATAATGACACACATTGTCCAGGGAGACTGGGTCTATTTGGTAAATATAATGACTCACATTATCCAGGGAGACTGGGTGTAATTGGTAAATATAATGGCACACATTGTCCAGGGAGACTGGGTTTATTTGGTTAATATAATGACTCACATTGTCCAGGGAGACTGGGTGTATTTGGTAAATATAATTACTCACATTGGCCAGGGAGACTGGGTATATTTGGTAAATGTAATGACTCACATTGTCCAGGCAGACTGGGTGTATTTGGTAAATATAATGGCACACATTGTCCAGGGAGACTGGGTGCATTTGGTAAATATAATGACTCACATTGTCCAGGGAGACTGGGTGTATTTGGTCAATATAATGACACACATTGTCCAGGGAGACTGGGTCTATTTGGTAAAAATAATGACTCACATTGTCCAGGGAGACTGGGTGTAATTGGTAAATATAATGGCACACATTGTCCAGGGAGTCTGGGTGTATTTGGTAAATGTCATGCCTCACATTGTCCAGGGAGACTGGGTGTATTGGGTAAATATAATGACACACATTGTCCAGGGAGACTGGGTGTATTTGGTAAATATAATGACTCACATTGTCCAGGGAGACTGGGTGTATTTGGTAAATATAATGACTCACGTTGTCCAGGGAGACTGGGTATATTTGGTGAATAAAATGACTCACATTGTCCAGGGAGACTGGGTGTATTTGGTAAATATAATGACACACATTGTCCAGGGAGACTGGGTCTATTTGGTAAAAATAATGACTCACATTGTCCAGGGAGACTGGGTATATTTGGTAACTATAATGACACACGTTGTCCAGGGAGACTGGGTCTATTTGGTAAATACAATGACTCACATTGGCCAGGGAGACTGGGTGAATTTGGTAAATATAATGAGACACATTGTCCAGGGAGACTGGGTGTATTTGTTAAATATAATGACACACATTGTCCAGGGAGACTGGGTGTATTTGGTAAATGTAATTACTCACATTGTCCAGGGAGACTGGGTGTATTTGGTAAATATAATGACTCACATTGTCCAGGGAGACTGGGTTTATTTGGTAAATATAATGACACACATTGTCCAGGGAGACTGGGTGCATTTGGTAAATATAATGGCTCACATTGGCCAGGGAGACTGAGTATATTTGGTAAATATAATGACTCACATTGTCCAGGGAGACTGGGTGTATTTGGTAAATATGATGACTCACATTGTCCAGAGAGACTGGGTGTATTTGGTAAATATAATGACTCACATTGTCCAGAGAGACTGGGTGTATTTGGTAAATATAATGACTCACATTGTCCAGGGAGACTGGGTATATTTGGTGAATAAAATGACTCACATTGTCCAGGGAGACTGGGTGTATTTGGTAAATATGATGACATACATTGTCCAGGGAGACTGGGTCTATTTGGTGAATATAATGACTCACATTGTCCAGGGAGACTGGGTATATTTGGTGAATAAAATGACTCACATTGTCCAGGGAGACTGGGTGTATTTGGTAAATATAATGACTCACATTGTCCAGGGAGACTGAGTGTATTTGGTAAATAAAATGGCACACATTGTCCAGGGAGACTGGGTATATTTGGTGAATAAAATGACTCACATTGTCCAGGGAGACTGGGTGTATTTGGTAAATATAATGACACACATTGTCCAGGGAGTCTGGGTCTATTTGGTAAAAATAATGTCTCATATTGTCCAGGGAGACTGGGTGTAATTGGTAAATATAATGGCACACATTGACCAGGGAGACTGGGTGTATTTGGTTAACACAATGTCTCACATTGGCCAGGGAGACTGGGTGTATTTGGTAAATATAATGACTCACATTGTCCAGGGAGACTGGGTATATTTGGTAAATATAATGACTCACATTGTCCAGGGAGACTGGGTGTATTTGGTAAATATAATGACACACATTGTCCAGGGAGACTGGGTCTATTTGGTAAAAATAATGTCTCACATTGTCCAGGGAGACTGGGTGTAATTGGTAAATATAATGGCACACATTGTACAGGGAGACTGGGTGAATTTGGTTAATATAATTTCTCACATTGTCCAGGGAGACTGCGTATATTTGGTAAATGTCATGACTCACATTGTCCAGGGAGACTGGGTGTATTTGGTAAATATAATGACTCACATTGTCCAGGGAGACTGGGTGTATTTGGTAAATATAATGACTCACATTGGCCAGGGAAACTGGGTATATTTGGTAAATATAATGACTCACATTGTCCAGGGAGACTGGGTGTATTCGGTAAATTTAATGACTCACATTGGCCAGGGAAACTGGGTGTATTCGGTAAATATAATGACTCACATTGTCCAGGGAGACTGGGTGTATTTGGTATATATAATGACTCACATTGTCCAGGGAGACTGGGTGTATTCGGTAAATATAATGACTCACATTGTCCAGGGAGACTGGGTGTATTTGGTAAATATCATGACTCACATTGTCCAGGGAGACTGGGTGTATTTGGTAAATATAATGACTCACATTGTCCAGGGAGACTGGGTATATTTGCTAAATATAATGACTCACATTGTCCAGGGAGACTGGGTATATTTGGTAAATATAATGACTCACATTGTCCAGGGAGACTGGGTGTATTTGGTAAATATAATGACTCACATTGTCCAGGGAGACTGGTTCAATTTAGTAAAAATACTGACTCACATTGTCCAGGGAGACTGGGTGTAATTGGGAAATATAATGGCACACATTGTCCAGGGAGACTGGGTGCATTTGGTAAATATAATGACACACATTGTCCAGGGAGACTGAGTGTATTTGGTAAATATAATGACTCACATTGTCCAGGGAGACTGGGTGTATTTGGTAAATATAATGACTCACATTGTCCAGGGAGACTGGGGATATTTGGTGAATAAAATGACTCACATTGTCCAGGGAGACTGGGTCTATTTGGTAAATATAATGACACACATTGTCCAGGGAGACTGGGTCTATTTGGTAAATATAATGACTCACATTGTCCAGGGAGACTGGTTATATTCGGTAAATATAATGACACACATTGTCCAGGGAGACTGGGTCTATTTGGTAAATATAATGACACACATTGTCCAGGGAGACTGGGTCTATTTGGTAAATATAGTGACTCACATTGTCCAGGGAGACTGGGTGTATTTGGTAAATATAATTACTCACATTGGCCAGGGAGACTGGGTATATTTGGTAAATGTAATGACTCACATTGTCCAGGCAGACTGGGTGTATTTGGTAAATATAATGGCACACATTGTCCAGGGAGACTGGGTGCATTTGGTAAATATAATGGCTCACATTGTCCAGGGAGACTGGGTGTATTTGGTAAATATAATGACACATATTGTCCAGGGAGACTGGGTCTATTTGGTAAAAATAATGACTCACATTGTCCAGGGAGACTGGGTGTAATTGGTAAATATAATGGCACACATTGTCCAGGGAGACTGGGTGTATTTGGTTAATATAATGACTCACATTGTCCAGTGAGACTGGGTTTATTTGGTAAATATAATGACTCACATTGTCCAGGGAGACTGGGTGTATTTGGTAAATATAATGACTCACATTGTCCAGGGAGACTGGTTGTATTTGGTAAATATGATGACTCACATTGTCCAGGGAGACTGGTGAAATTCGGTAAATATAATGACTCACATCGTCCAGGGGGACTGGATGCATTTGGTAAATATAACGACTCACATTGTCCAGGGAGACTGGGTGTATTTGGTAAATATAATGACACACATTGTCCAGGGAGACTGGGTGTATTTGGTAAATATAATGACACACATTGTCCAGGGAGACTGGGTCTATTTGGTAAAAATAAAGACTCACATTGTCCAGGGAGACTGGATATATTTGGTAGATATAATGGCACACATTGTCCAGGGAGACTGGTTGTATTTGGTAAATATAACGACTCACATTGTCCAGGGAGACTGGGTGTATTCGTTAAATATAATGACTCACATTGACCAGGGAGACTGGGTATATTTGGGAAATATAATGACTCACATTGTCCAGGGAGACTAGGTGTATTTGGTAAATATAATGACTCACATTGTCCAGGGAGACTGGGTGTATTTGATAAATATAATGACACACATTGTCCAGGGAGACTGGGTGTATTTGGTAAATATAATGACTCACATTGTCCAGGGAGACTGGGTGTATTTGGTAAATGTAATGACTCACATTGTCCAGGGAGACTGGGTGTATTTGGTAAATATAATGACTCACATTGTCCAGGGAGACTGGGTATATTTGGTGAATATAATGACTCACATTGTCCAGGGAGACTGGGTGTATTTGGTAAATATAATGACTCACATTGTCCAGGGAGACTGGGTGTATTTGGTAAATATAATGACACACATTGTCCAGGGAGACTGGGTCTATGTGGTGAATATAATGACTCACATTGTCTAGGGAGACTGGGTATATTTGGTGAATAAAATGACTCACATTGTCCAGGGAGACTGGGTGTATTTGGTAAATATAATGACTCACATTGTCCAGGGAGACTGAGTGTATTTGGTAAATAAAATGGCACACATTGTCCAGGGAGACTGGGTATATTTGGTGAATAAAATGACTCACATTGTCCAGGGAGACTGGGTGTATTTGGTAAATATAATGACACACATTGTCCAGGGAGACTGGGTCTATTTGGCAAAAATAATGACTCACATTGTCCAGGGAGACTGGGTATATTTGGTAACTATAATGGCACACATTGTCCTGGGAGACTGGGTATATTTGGTAAATATAATGGCACACATTGTCCAGGGAGACTGGTTGTATTTGGTAAATATAATGACTCACATTGTCCAGGGAGACTGGGTCTATTTGGAAAAAATAATGACTCACATTGTCCAGGGAGACTGGGTGTAATTGGTAAATATAATGGCACACATTGTCCAGGGAGACTGGGTGTATTTGGTTAATATAATGACACACATTGTCCAGGGAGACTGGGTATATTTGGTAAATATAATGACTCACATTGTCCAGGGAGACTGGGTGTATTTGGTAAATATAATGACTCACATTGTCCAGGGAGACTGGGTGTATTTGGTAAATATAATGACTCACATTGTCCAGGGAGACTGGGTGTATTTGGTAAATATAATGACTCACATTGTCCAGGGAGACTGGTTATATTCGGTAAATATAATGACTCACATCGTCCAGGGAGACTGGATGTATTTGGTCAATATAATGACTCACATTGTCCAGGGAGACTGGGTGTATTTGGTAAATATAATGACTCACATTGGCCAGGGAGACTGGGTGTATTTGGTAAATATAATGACTCACATTGTCCAGGGAGACTGGGTATATTTGGTAAATATAATGACTCACATTGTCCAGGGAGACTGGGTGTATTTGGTAAATATAATGACTCACATTGTCCAGGGAGACTGGGTGTATTTGGTAAATATAATGACTCACATTGTCCAGGGAGACTGGTTATATTCGGTAAATATAATGACTCACATCGTCCAGGGAGACTGGATATATTTGGTAAATATAATGACTCACATTGTCCAGGGAGACTGGGTGTATTTGGTAAATATAATGACTCACATTGTCCAGGGAGACTGGGTGTATTTGGTAAATATAATGACTTACATTGTCCAGGGAGACTGGGTGTATTTGGTAAATATAATGACTCACATTGTCCAGGGAGACTGGGTGTATTTGGTAAATATAATGACTCACATTGTCCAGGGAGACTGGGTGTATTTGGTAAATATAATGACTCACATTGTCCAGGGAGACTGGGTGTATTTGGTAAATATAATGACTCACATTGTACAGGGAGACTGGGTATATTTGGTGAATAAAATGACTCACATTGTCCAGGGAGACTGGGTGTATTTGGTAAATATAATGACTCACATTGTCCAGGGAGACTGGGTGTATTTGGTAAATATAATGACTCACATTGTCCAGGGAGACTGGGTGTATTTGGTAAATATAATGACTCACATTGTCCAGGGAGACTGGTTATATTCGATAAATATAATGACTCACATCGTCCAGGGAGACTGGATGTATTTGGTAAATATAATGACTCACATTGTCCAGGGAGACTGGGTGTATTTGGTAAATATAATGACTCACATTGTCCAGTGAGACTGGGTGTATTTGGTAAATATAATGACTTACATTGTCCAGGGAGACTGGGTGTATTTGGTAAATATAATGACTCACATTGTCCAGGGAGACTGGGTGTATTTGGTAAATATAATGACACACATTGTCCAGGGAGACTGGGTGTATTTGGTAAATATAATGACTCACATTGTCCAGGGAGACTGGGTGTATTTGGTAAATATAATGACTCACATTGTCCAGGGAGACTGGGTGTATTTGGTAAATATAATGACTCACATTGTCCAGGGAGACTGGTTATATTCGGTGAATATAATGACTCACATCGTCCAGGGAGACTGGATGTATTTGGTAAATATAACGACTCACATTGTCCAGGGAGACTGGGTGTATTCGTTAAATATAATGACTCACATTGACCAGGGAGACTGGGTATATTTGGGAAATATAATGACTCACATTGTCCAGGGAGACTAGGTGTATTTGGTAAATATAATGACTCACATTGTCCAGGGAGACTGGGTGTATTTGGTAAATATAATGACACACATTGTCCAGGGAGACTGGGTGTATTTGGTAAATATAATGACTCACATTGTCCCGGGAGACTGGGTGTATTTGGTAAATATAATGACTCACATTGTCCAGGGAGACTGGGTGTATTTGGGAAATACAATGACTCACATTGTCCAGGGAGACTGGGTATATTTGGTGAATAAAATGACTCACATTGTCCAGGGAGACTGGGTGTATTTGGTAAATATAATGACTCACATTGTCCAGGGAGACTGGGTGTATTTGGTAAATATAATGACACACATTGTCCAGGGAGACTGGGTCTATTTGGTGAATATAATGACTCACATTGTCCAGGGAGACTGGGTTTATTTGGTGAATAAAATGACTCACATTGTCCAGGGAGACTGGGTGTATTTGGTAAATATAATGACTCACATTGTCCAGGGAGACTGAGTGTATTTGGTAAATAAAATGGCACTCATTGTCCAGGGAGACTGGGTATATTTGGTGAATAAAATGACTCACATTGTCCAGGGAGACTGGGTGTATTTGGTAAATATAATGACTCACATTGTCCAGGGAGACTGAGTGTAGTTGGTAAATAAAATGGCACACATTGTCCAGGGAGACTGGGTATATTTGGTGAATAAAATGACTCACATTGTCCAGGGAGACTGGGTGTATTTGGTAAATATAATGACTCACATTGTCCAGGGAGACTGAGTGTATTTGGTAAATAAAATGGCACACATTGTCCAGGGAGACTGGGTATATTTGGTGAATAAAATGACTCACATTGTCCAGGGAGACTGGGTGTATTTGGTAAATATAATGACACACATTGTCCAGGGAGTCTGGGTCTATTTGGTAAAAATAATGACTCACATTGTCCAGGGAGACTGGGTATATTTGGTAACTATAATGGCACACATTGTCCTGGGAGACTGGGTATATTTGGTAAATATAATGGCACACATTGTCCAGGGAGACTGGGTGTATTTGGTAAATATAATGACTCACATTGTCCAGGGAGACTGGGTATATTTGGTGAATAAAATGACTCACATTGTCCAGGGAGACTGGGTGTATTTGGTAAATATAATGACACACATTGTCCAGGGAGACTGGGTCTATTTGGTAAAAATAATGACTCACATTGTCCAGGGAGACTGGGTATATTTGGTAACTATAATGACACACGTTGTCCAGGGAGACTGGGTCTATTTGGTAAATACAATGACTCACATTGGCCAGGGAGACTGGGTGAATTTGGTAAATATAATGAGACACATTGTCCAGGGAGACTGGGTGTATTTGTTAAATATAATGACACACATTGTCCAGGGAGACTGGGTGTATTTGGTAAATGTAATTACTCACATTATCCAGGGAGACTGGGTGTATTTGGTAAATATAATGACTCACATTGTCCAGGGAGACTGGGTTTATTTGGTAAATATAATGATACACATTGTCCAGGGAGACTGGGTGCATTTGGTAAATATAATGGCTCACATTGGCCAGGGAGACTGGGTATATTTGGTGAATAAAATGACTCACATTGTCCAGGGAGACTGGGTGTATTTGGTAAATATGATGACATACATTGTCCAGGGAGACTGGGTCTATTTGGTGAATATAATGACTCACATTGTCCAGGGAGACTGGGTATATTTGGTGAATAAAATGACTCACATTGTCCAGGGAGACTGGGTGTATTTGGTAAATATAATGACTCACATTGTCCAGGGAGACTGAGTGTATTTGGTAAATAAAATGGCACACATTGTCCAGGGAGACTGGGTATATTTGGTGAATAAAATGACTCACATTGTCCAGGGAGACTGGGTGTATTTGGTAAATATAATGACACACATTGTCCAGGGAGTCTGGGTCTATTTGGTAAAAATAATGACTCACATTGTCCAGGGAGACTGGGTGTAATTGGTAAATATAATGGCACACATTGACCAGGGAGACTGGGTGTATTTGGTTAACACAATGTCTCACATTGGCCAGGGAGACTGGGTGTATTTGGTAAATATAATGACTCACATTGTCCAGGGAGACTGGGTATATTTGGTAAATATAATGACTCACATTGTCCAGGGAGACTGGGTGTATTTGGTAAATATAATGCCACACATTGTCCAGGGAGACTGGGTCTATTTGGTAAAAATAATGTCTCACATTGTCCAGGGAGACTGGGTGTAATTGGTAAATATAATGGCACACATTGTACAGGGAGACTGGGTGAATTTGGTTAATATAATGTCTCACATTGTCCAGGGAGACTGCGTATATTTGGTAAATGTCATGACTCACATTGTCCAGGGAGACTGGGTGTATTTGGTAAATATAATGACTCACATTGTCCAGGGAGACTGGGTGTATTTGGTAAATATAATGACTCACATTGGCCAGGGAAACTGGGTATATTTGGTAAATATAATGACTCACATTGTCCAGGGAGACTGGGTGTATTCGGTAAATTTAATGACTCACATTGGCCAGGGAAACTGGGTGTATTCGGTAAATATAATGACTCACATTGTCCAGGGAGACTGGGTGTATTTGGTATATATAATGACTCACATTGTCCAGGGAGACTGGGTGTATTCGGTAAATATAATGACTCACATTGTCCAGGGAGACTGGGTGTATTTGGTAAATATCATGACTCACATTGTCCAGGGAGACTGGGTGTATTTGGTAAATATAATGACTCACATTGTCCAGGGAGACTGGGTATATTTGCTAAATATAATGACTCACATTGTCCAGGGAGACTGGGTATATTTGGTAAATATAATGACTCACATTGTCCAGGGAGACTGGGTGTATTTGGTAAATATAATGACTCACATTGTCCAGGGAGACTGGTTCAATTTAGTAAAAATACTGACTCACATTGTCCAGGGAGACTGGGTGTAATTGGGAAATATAATGGCACACATTGTCCAGGGAGACTGGGTGCATTTGGTAAATATAATGACACACATTGTCCAGGGAGACTGAGTGTATTTGGTAAATATAATGACTCACATTGTCCAGGGAGACTGGGTGTATTTGGTAAATATAATGACTCACATTGTCCAGGGAGACTGGGTATATTTGGTGAATAAAATGACTCACATTGTCCATTGAGACTGGGTCTATTTGGTAAATATAATGACACACATTGTCCAGGGAGACTGGGTCTATTTGGTAAATATAATGACTCACATTGTCCAGGGAGACTGGTTATATTCGGTAAATATAATGACACACATTGTCCAGGGAGACTGGGTCTATTTGGTAAATATAATGACACACATTGTCCAGGGAGACTGGGTCTATTTGGTAAATATAGTGACTCACATTGTCCAGGGAGACTGGGTGTATTTGGTAAATATAATTACTCACATTGGCCAGGGAGACTGGGTATATTTGGTAAATGTAATGACTCACATTGTCCAGGCAGACTGGGTGTATTTGGTAAATATAATGGCACACATTGTCCAGGGAGACTGGGTGCATTTGGTAAATATAATGGCTCACATTGTCCAGGGAGACTGGGTGTATTTGGTAAATATAATGACACACATTGTCCAGGGAGACTGGGTCTATTTGGTAAAAATAATGACTCACATTGTCCAGGGAGACTGGGTGTAATTGGTAAATATAATGGCACACATTGTCCAGGGAGACTGGGTGTATTTGGTTAATATAATGACTCACATTGTCCAGTGAGACTGGGTTTATTTGGTAAATATAATGACTCACATTGTCCAGGGAGACTGGGTGTATTTGGTAAATATAATGACTCACATTGTCCAGGGAGACTGGTTGTATTTGGTAAATATGATAACTCACATTGTCCAGGGAGACTGGTTATATTCGGTAAATATAATGACTCACATCGTCCAGGGGGACTGGATGCATTTGGTAAATATAACGACTCACATTGTCCAGGGAGACTGGGTGTATTTGGTAAATATAATGACACACATTGTCCAGGGAGACTGGGTGTATTTGGTAAATATAATGACACACATTGTCCAGGGAGACTGGGGCTATTTGGTAAAAATAAAGACTCACATTGTCCAGGGAGACTGGATATATTTGGTAGATATAATGGCACACATTGTCCAGGGAGACTGGTTGTATTTGGTAAATATAATGACTCACATTGTCCAGGGAGACTGGGAGTATTTGGTAAATATAATGACTCACATTGTCCAGGGAGACTGGGTATATTTGGTGAATAAAATGACTCACATTGTCCAGGGAGACTGGGTCTATTTGGTAAATATAATGACACACATTGTCCAGGGAGACTGGGTCTATTTGGTAAATATAATGACTCACATTATCCAGGGAGACTGGGTGTAATTGGTAAATATAATGGCACACATTGTCCAGGGAGACTGGGTTTATTTGGTTAATATAATGACTCACATTGTCCAGGGAGACTGGGTGTATTTGGTAAATATAATTACTCACATTGGCCAGGGAGACTGGGTATATTTGGTAAATGTAATGACTCACATTGTCCAGGCAGACTGGGTGTATTTGGTAAATATAATGGCACACATTGTCCAGGGAGACTGGGTGCATTTGGTAAATATAATGACTCACATTGTCCAGGGAGACTGGGTGTATTTGGTCAATATAATGACACACATTGTCCAGGGAGACTGGGTCTATTTGGTAAAAATAATGACTCACATTGTCCAGGGAGACTGGGTGTAATTGGTAAATATAATGGCACACATTGTCCAGGGAGACTGAGTGTATTTGGTTAATATAATGACTCACATTGTCCAGTGAGACTGGGTTTATTTGGTAAATATAATGACTCACATTGTCCAGGGATACTGGGTATATTTGGTAAATGTCATGCCTCACATTGTCCAGGGAGACTGGGTGTATTGGGTAAATATAATGACACACATTGTCCAGGGAGACTGGGTGTATTTGGTAAATATAATGACTCACATTGTCCAGGGAGACTGGG
Source organism: Heptranchias perlo (assembly GCF_035084215.1). NCBI lineage: Eukaryota > Metazoa > Chordata > Chondrichthyes > Hexanchiformes > Hexanchidae > Heptranchias > Heptranchias perlo. The sequence continues at coordinate 561,183 of NW_027139217.1, read as the reverse complement.
TGTATTTGGTAAATATAATGACTCACATTGTCCAGGGAGACTGGGTGTATTTGGTAAATTTAATGACTCACATTGTCTAGGGAGACTGGTTATATTCGGTGAATATAATGACTCACATCGTCCAGGGAGACTGGATGTATTTGGTAAATATAACGACTCACATTGTCCAGGGAGACTGGGTGTATTCGTTAAATATAATGACTCACATTGACCAGGGAGACTGGGTATATTTGGGAAATATAATGACTCACATTGTCCAGGGAGACTAGGTGTATTTGGTAAATATAATGACTCACATTGTCCAGGGAGACTGGGTGTATTTGGTAAATATAATGACACACATTGTCCAGGGAGACTGGGTGTATTTGGTAAATATAATGACTCACATTGTCCAGGGAGACTGGGTGTATTTGGTAAATATAATGACTCACATTGTCCAGGGAGACTGGGTGTATTTGGTAAATATAATGACTCACATTGTCCAGGGAGACTGGGTATATTTGGTGAATATAATGACTCACATTGTCCAGGGAGACTGGGTGTATTTGGTAAATATAATGACTCACATTGTCCAGGGAGACTGGGTGTATTTGGTAAATATAATGACACACATTGTCCAGGGAGACTGGGTCTATTTGGTGAATATAATGACTCACATTGTCTCGGGAGACTGGGTATATTTGGTGAATAAAATGACTCACATTGTCCAGGGAGACTGGGTGTATTTGGTAAATATAATGACTCACATTGTCCAGGGAGACTGAGTGTATTTGGTAAATAAAATGGCACACATTGTCCAGGGAGACTGGGTATATTTGGTGAATAAAATGACTCACATTGTCCAGGGAGACTGGGTGTATTTGGTAAATATAATGACACACATTGTCCAGGGAGACTGGGTCTATTTGGCAAAAATAATGACTCACATTGTCCAGGGAGACTGGGTATATTTGGTAACTATAATGGCACACATTGTCCTGGGAGACTGGGTATATTTGGTAAATATAATGGCACACATTGTCCAGGGAGACTGGTTGTATTTGGTAAATATAATGACTCACATTGTCCAGGGAGACTGGGTCTATTTGGAAAAAATAATGACTCACATTGTCCAGGGAGACTGGGTGTAATTGGTAAATATAATGGCACACATTGTCCAGGGAGACTGGGTGTATTTGGTTAATATAATGACACACATTGTCCAGGGAGACTGGGTATATTTGGTAAATATAATGACTCACATTGTCCAGGGAGACTGGGTGTATTTGGTAAATATAATGACTCACATTGTCCAGGGAGACTGGGTGTATTTGGTAAATATAATGACTCACATTGTCCAGGGAGACAGGGTGTATTTGGTAAATATAATGACTCACATTGTCCAGGGAGACTGGTTATATTCGGTAAATATAATGACTCACATCGTCCAGGGAGACTGGATGTATTTGGTAAATATAATGACTCACATTGTCCAGGGAGACTGGGTGTATTTGGTAAATATAATGACTCACATTGGCCAGGGAGACTGGGTGTATTTGGTAAATATAATGACTCACATTGTCCAGGGAGACTGGGTATATTTGGTAAATGTAATGACTCACATTGTCCAGGCAGACTGGGTGTATTTGGTAAATATAATGGCACACATTGTCCAGGGAGACTGGGTGCATTTGGTAAATATAATGACTCACATTGTCCAGGGAGACTGGGTGTATTTGGTCAATATAATGACACACATTGTCCAGGGAGACTGGGTCTATTTGGTAAAAATAATGACTCACATTGTCCAGGGAGACTGGGTGTAATTGGTAAATATAATGGCACACATTGTCCAGGGAGACTGAGTGTATTTGGTTAATATAATGACTCACATTGTCCAGTGAGACTGGGTTTATTTGGTAAATATAATGACTCACATTGTCCAGGGATACTGGGTATATTTGGTAAATGTCATGCCTCACATTGTCCAGGGAGACTGGGTGTATTGGGTAAATATAATGACACACATTGTCCAGGGAGACTGGGTGTATTTGGTAAATATAATGACTCACATTGTCCAGGGAGACTGGGTGTATTTGGTAAATATAATGACTCACATTGTCCAGGGAGACTGGGTGTATTTGGTAAATTTAATGACTCACATTGTCTAGGGAGACTGGTTATATTCGGTGAATATAATGACTCACATCGTCCAGGGAGACTGGATGTATTTGGTAAATATAACGACTCACATTGTCCAGGGAGACTGGGTGTATTCGTTAAATATAATGACTCACATTGACCAGGGAGACTGGGTATATTTGGGAAATATAATGACTCACATTGTCCAGGGAGACTAGGTGTATTTGGTAAATATAATGACTCACATTGTCCAGGGAGACTGGGTGTATTTGGTAAATATAATGACACACATTGTCCAGGGAGACTGGGTGTATTTGGTAAATATAATGACTCACATTGTCCAGGGAGACTGGGTGTATTTGGTAAATATAATGACTCACATTGTCCAGGGAGACTGGGTGTATTTGGTAAATATAATGACTCACATTGTCCAGGGAGACTGGGTATATTTGTTGAATATAATGACTCACATTGTCCAGGGAGACTGGGTGTATTTGGTAAATATAATGACTCACATTGTCCAGGGAGACTGGGTGTATTTGGTAAATATAATGACACACATTGTCCAGGGAGACTGGGTCTATTTGGTGAATATAATGACTCACATTGTCTAGGGAGACTGGGTATATTTGGTGAATAAAATGACTCACATTGTCCAGGGAGACTGGGTGTATTTGGTAAATATAATGACTCACATTGTCCAGGGAGACTGAGTGTATTTGGTAAATAAAATGGCACACATTGTCCAGGGAGACTGGGTATATTTGGTGAATAAAATGACTCACATTGTCCAGGGAGACTGGGTGTATTTGGTAAATATAATGACACACATTGTCCAGGGAGACTGGGTCTATTTGGCAAAAATAATGACTCACATTGTCCAGGGAGACTGGGTATATTTGGTAACTATAATGGCACACATTGTCCTGGGAGACTGGGTATATTTGGTAAATATAATGGCACACATTGTCCAGGGAGACTGGTTGTATTTGGTAAATATAATGACTCACATTGTCCAGGGAGACTGGGTCTATTTGGAAAAAATAATGACTCACATTGTCCAGGGAGACTGGGTGTAATTGGTAAATATAATGGCACACATTGTCCAGGGAGACTGGGTGTATTTGGTTAATATAATGACACACATTGTCCAGGGAGACTGGGTATATTTGGTAAATATAATGACTCACATTGTCCAGGGAGACTGGGTGTATTTGGTAAATATAATGACTCACATTGTCCAGGGAGACTGGGTGTATTTGGTAAATATAATGACTCACATTGTCCAGGGAGACTGGGTGTATTTGGTAAATATAATGACTCACATTGTCCAGGGAGACTGGTTATATTCGGTAAATATAATGACTCACATCGTCCAGGGAGACTGGATGTATTTGGTAAATATAATGACTCACATTGTCCAGGGAGACTGGGTGTATTTGGTAAATATAATGACTCACATTGTCCAGGGAGACTCGGTGTATTTGGTAAATATAATGACTCACATTGTCCAGGGAGACTGGGTGTATTTGGTAAATATAATGACTCACATTGTCCAGGGAGACTGGTTATATTTGGTAAATATAATGACTCACATTGTCCAGGGAGACTCGGTGTATTTGGTAAATATAATGACTCACATTGTCCAGGGAGACTGGGTGTATTTGGTAACTATAATGACTCACATTGTCCAGGGAGACTGGTTATATTCGGTAAATATAATGACTCACATCGTCCAGGGAGACTGGATGTATTTGGTAAATATAATGACTCACATTGTCCAGGGAGACTGGGTGTATTTGGTAAATATAATGACTCACATTGTCCAGGGAGACTGGGTGTATTTGGTAAATATAATGACTTACATTGTCCAGGGAGACTGGGTGTATTTGGTAAATATAATGACTCACATTGTCCAGGGAGACTGGGTGTATTTGGTAAATATAATGACTCACATTGTCCAGGGAGACTGGGTGTATTTGGTAAATATAATGACTCACATTGTCCAGGGAGACTGGGTGTATTTGGTAAATATAATGACTCACATTGTACAGGGAGACTGGGTGTATTTGGTGAATAAAATGACTCACATTGTCCAGGGAGACTGGGTGTATTTGGTAAATATAATGACTCACATTGTCCAGGGAGACTGGGTGTATTTGGTAAATATAATGACTCACATTGTCCAGGGAGACTGGGTGTATTTGGTAAATATAATGACTCACATTGTCCAGGGAGACTGGTTATATTCGATAAATATAATGACTCACATCGTCCAGGGAGACTGGATGTATTTGGTAAATATAATGACTCACATTGTCCAGGGAGACTGGGTGTATTTGGTAAATATAATGACTCACATTGTCCAGTGAGACTGGGTGTATTTGGTAAATATAATGACTTACATTGTCCAGGGAGACTGGGTGTATTTGGTAAATATAATGACTCACATTGTCCAGGGAGACTGGGTGTATTTGGTAAATATAATGACTCACATTGTCCAGGGAGACTGGGTGTATTTGGTAAATATAATGACTCACATTGTCCAGGGAGACTGGGTGTATTTGGTAAATATAATGACTCACATTGTACAGGGAGACTGGGTATATTTGGTGAATAAAATGACTCACATTGTCCAGGGAGACTGGGTGTATTTGGTAAATATAATGACTCACATTGTCCAGGGAGACTGGGTGTATTTGGTAAATATAATGACTCACATTGTCCAGGGAGACTGGGTGTATTTGGTAAATATAATGACTCACATTGTCCAGGGAGACTGGGTGTATTTGGTAAATATAATGACTCACATTGTCCAGGGAGACTGGGTATATTTGGTGAATAAAATGACTCACATTGTCCAGGGAGACTGGGTGTATTTGGTAAATATAATGACACACATTGTCCAGGGAGACTGAGTGTATTTGGTAAATAAAATGGCACACATTGTCCAGGGATACTGGGTATATTTGGTAAATATAATGACACACATTGTCCAGGGAGACTGGGTCTATTTGGTAAAAATAATGACTCACATTGTCCAGGGAGACTGGGTATATTTGGTAACTATAATGGCACACATTGTCCTGGGAGACTGGGTATATTTGGTAATTATAATGTCTCACATTGTCCAGGGAGACTGGGTGTATTTGGTAAATATAATGACTCACATTGTCCAGGGAGTCTGGGTATATTTGGTAAATATAATGACTCACATTGTCCAGGGAGACTGGGTGTATTTGGTAAATATAATGACACACATTGTCCAGGGAGACTGGGTCTATTTGGTAAAAATAATGACTCACATTGTCCAGGGAGACTGGGTGTAATTGGTAAGTATAATGGCACACATTGTACAGGGAGACTGGGTGTATTTGGTTAATATAATGTCTCACATTGGCCAGGGAGACTGCGTATATTTGGTAAATGTCATGACTCACATTGTCCAGGGAGACTGGGTGTTTTTGGTAAATATAATGACTCACATTGTCCAGGGAGACTGGGTGTATTTGGTAAATATAATGACTCACATTGTCCAGGGAGACTGGGTGTATTCGGTAAATTTAATGACTCACATTGGCCAGGGAAACTAGGTGTATTCGGTAAATATAATGACTCACATTGTCCAGGGAGACTGGGTGTATTTGGTAAATATAATGACACACATTGTCCAGGGAGACTGGGTCTATTTGGTGAAAATAATGACTCACATTGTCCAGGGAGTCTGGGTGTATGTGGTAAATAGAATGACTCACATTGTCCAGGGAGACGAGGTGTATTTGGTAAATATAATGACTCACATTGTCCAGGGAGACTGGGTGTATTTGGTAAATATCATGACTCACATTGTCCAGGGAGACTGGGTGTATTTGGTAAATATAATGACTCACATTGTCCAGGGAGACTGGGTGTATTTGGTAAATATAATGACTCACATTGTCCAGGGAGACTGGGTGTATTTGGTAAATATAATGACACACATTGTCCAGGGAGACTGGGTGTATTTGGTAAATATAATGACTCACATTGTCCAGGGAGACTGGGTGTATTTGGTAAATATAATGACTCACATTGTCCAGGGAGACTGGGTGTATTTGGTAAATATAATGACTCACATTGTCCAGGGAGACTGGGTGTATTTGGTAAATATAATGACTCACATTGTCCAGGGAGACTGGGTGTATTTGGTAAATATAATGACTCACATTGTACAGGGAGACTGGGTATATTTGGTGAATAAAATGACTCACATTGTCCAGGGAGACTGGGTGTATTTGGTAAATATAATGACTCACATTGTCCAGGGAGACTGGGTGTATTTGGTAAATATAATGACTCACATTGTCCAGGGAGACTGGGTGTATTTGGTAAATATAATGACTCACATTGTCCAGGGAGACTGGGTGTATTTGGTAAATATAATGACTCACATTGTCCAGGGAGACTGGGTATATTTGGTGAATAAAATGACTCACATTGTCCAGGGAGACTGGGTGTATTTGGTAAATATAATGACACACATTGTCCAGGGAGACTGAGTGTATTTGGTAAATAAAATGGCACACATTGTCCAGGGATACTGGGTATATTTGGTGAATAAAATGACTCACATTGTCCAGGGAGACTGGGTGTATTTGGTAAATATAATGACACACATTGTCCAGGGAGACTGGGTCTATTTGGTAAAAATAATGACTCACATTGTCCAGGGAGACTGGGTATATTTGGTAACTATAATGGCACACATTGTCCTGGGAGACTGGGTATATTTGGTAATTATAATGTCTCACATTGTCCAGGGAGACTGGGTGTATTTGGTAAATATAATGACTCACATTGTCCAGGGAGACTGGGTATATTTGGTAATTATAATGTCTCACATTGTCCAGGGAGACTGGGTATATTTGGTAAATATAATGACTCACATTGTCCAGGGAGACTGGGTGTATTTGGTAAATATAATGACACACATTGTCCAGGGAGACTGGGTCTATTTGGTAAAAATAATGACTCACATTGTCCAGGGAGACTGGGTGTAATTGGTAAGTATAATGGCACACATTGTACAGGGAGACTGGGTGTATTTGGTTAATATAATGTCTCACATTGGCCAGGGAGACTGCGTATATTTGGTAAATGTCATGACTCACATTGTCCAGGGAGACTGGGTGTTTTTGGTAAATATAATGACTCACATTGTCCAGGGAGACTGGGTGTATTTGGTAAATATAATGACTCACATTGTCCAGGGAGACTGGGTGTATTTGGTAAATATAATGACTCACATTGTCCAGGGAGACTGGTTATATTCGATAAATATAATGACTCACATCGTCCAGGGAGACTGGATGTATTTGGTAAATATAATGACTCACATTGTCCAGGGAGACTGGGTGTATTTGGTAAATATAATGACTCACATTGTCCAGTGAGACTGGGTGTATTTGGTAAATATAATGACTTACATTGTCCAGGGAGACTGGGTGTATTTGGTAAATATAATGACTCACATTGTCCAGGGAGACTGGGTGTATTTGGTAAATATAATGACTCACATTGTCCAGGGAGACTGGGTGTATTTGGTAAATATAATGACTCACATTGTCCAGGGAGACTGGGTGTATTTGGTAAATATAATGACTCACATTGTACAGGGAGACTGGGTATATTTGGTGAATAAAATGACTCACATTGTCCAGGGAGACTGGGTGTATTTGGTAAATATAATGACTCACATTGTCCAGGGAGACTGGGTGTATTTGGTAAATATAATGACTCACATTGTCCAGGGAGACTGGGTGTATTTGGTAAATATAATGACTCACATTGTCCAGGGAGACTGGGTGTATTTGGTAAATATAATGACTCACATTGTCCAGGGAGACTGGGTATATTTGGTGAATAAAATGACTCACATTGTCCAGGGAGACTGGGTGTATTTGGTAAATATAATGACACACATTGTCCAGGGAGACTGAGTGTATTTGGTAAATAAAATGGCACACATTGTCCAGGGATACTGGGTATATTTGGTGAATAAAATGACTCACATTGTCCAGGGAGACTGGGTGTATTTGGTAAATATAATGACACACATTGTCCAGGGAGACTGGGTCTATTTGGTAAAAATAATGACTCACATTGTCCAGGGAGACTGGGTATATTTGGTAACTATAATGGCACACATTGTCCTGGGAGACTGGGTATATTTGGTAATTATAATGTCTCACATTGTCCAGGGAGACTGGGTGTATTTGGTAAATGTAATGACTCACATTGTCCAGGGAGTCTGGGTATATTTGGTAAATATAATGACTCACATTGTCCAGGGAGACTGGGTGTATTTGGTAAATATAATGACACACATTGTCCAGGGAGACTGGGTCTATTTGGTAAAAATAATGACTCACATTGTCCAGGGAGACTGGGTGTAATTGGTAAGTATAATGGCACACATTGTACAGGGAGACTGGGTGTATTTGGTTAATATAATGTCTCACATTGGCCAGGGAGACTGCGTATATTTGGTAAATGTCATGACTCACATTGTCCAGGGAGACTGGGTGTTTTTGGTAAATATAATGACTCACATTGTCCAGGGAGACTGGGTGTATTTGGTAAATATAATGACTCACATTGTCCAGGGAGACTGGGTGTATTCGGTAAATTTAATGACTCACATTGGCCAGGGAAACTAGGTGTATTCGGTAAATATAATGACTCACATTGTCCAGGGAGACTGGGTGTATTTGGTAAATATAATGACACACATTGTCCAGGGAGACTGGGTCTATTTGGTGAAAATAATGACTCACATTGTCCAGGGAGTCTGGGTGTATGTGGTAAATAGAATGACTCACATTGTCCAGGGAGACGAGGTGTATTTGGTAAATATAATGACTCACATTGTCCAGGGAGACTGGGTGTATTTGGTAAATATCATGACTCACATTGTCCAGGGAGACTGGGTGTATTTGGTAAATATAATGACTCACATTGTCCAGGGAGACTGGGTGTATTTGGTAAATATAATGACTCACATTGTCCAGGGAGACTGGGTGTATTTGGTAAATATAATGACACACATTGTCCAGGGAGACTGGGTGTATTTGGTAAATATAATGACTCACATTGTCCAGGGAGACTGGGTGTATTTGGTAAATATAATGACTCACATTGTCCAGGGAGACTGGGTGTATTTGGTAAATATAATGACTCACATTGTCCAGGGAGACTGGGTGTATTTGGTAAATATAATGACTCACATTGTCCAGGGAGACTGGGTGTATTTGGTAAATATAATGACTCACATTGTACAGGGAGACTGGGTATATTTGGTGAATAAAATGACTCACATTGTCCAGGGAGACTGGGTGTATTTGGTAAATATAATGACTCACATTGTCCAGGGAGACTGGGTGTATTTGGTAAATATAATGACTCACATTGTCCAGGGAGACTGGGTGTATTTGGTAAATATAATGACTCACATTGTCCAGGGAGACTGGGTGTATTTGGTAAATATAATGACTCACATTGTCCAGGGAGACTGGGTATATTTGGTGAATAAAATGACTCACATTGTCCAGGGAGACTGGGTGTATTTGGTAAATATAATGACACACATTGTCCAGGGAGACTGAGTGTATTTGGTAAATAAAATGGCACACATTGTCCAGGGATACTGGGTATATTTGGTGAATAAAATGACTCACATTGTCCAGGGAGACTGGGTGTATTTGGTAAATATAATGACACACATTGTCCAGGGAGACTGGGTCTATTTGGTAAAAATAATGACTCACATTGTCCAGGGAGACTGGGTATATTTGGTAACTATAATGGCACACATTGTCCTGGGAGACTGGGTATATTTGGTAATTATAATGTCTCACATTGTCCAGGGAGACTGGGTGTATTTGGTAAATATAATGACTCACATTGTCCAGGGAGACTGGGTATATTTGGTAATTATAATGTCTCACATTGTCCAGGGAGACTGGGTATATTTGGTAAATATAATGACTCACATTGTCCAGGGAGACTGGGTGTATTTGGTAAATATAATGACACACATTGTCCAGGGAGACTGGGTCTATTTGGTAAAAATAATGACTCACATTGTCCAGGGAGACTGGGTGCAATTGGTAAGTATAATGGCACACATTGTACAGGGAGACTGGGTGTATTTGGTTAATATAATGTCTCACATTGGCCAGGGAGACTGCGTATATTTGGTAAATGTCATGACTCACATTGTCCAGGGAGACTGGGTGTTTTTGGTAAATATAATGACTCACATTGTCCAGGGAGACTGGGTGTATTTGGTAAATATAATGACTCATATTGTCCAGGGAGACTGGGTGTATTTGGTAAATATAATGACACACATTGTCCAGGGAGACTGGGTCTATTTGGTAAAAATAATGACTCACATTGTCCAGGGAGACTGGGTGTAATTGGTAAGTATAATGGCACACATTGTACAGGGAGACTGGGTGTATTTGGTTAATATAATGTCTCACATTGGCCAGGGAGACTGCGTATATTTGGTAAATGTCATGACTCACATTGTCCAGGGAGACTGGGTGTTTTTGGTAAATATAATGACTCACATTGTCCAGGGAGACTGGGTGTATTTGGTAAATATAATGACTCACATTGTCCAGGGAGACTGGGTGTATTCGGTAAATTTAATGACTCACATTGGCCAGGGAAACTAGGTGTATTCGGTAAATATAATGACTCACATTGTCCAGGGAGACTGGGTGTATTTGGTAAATATAATGACTCACATTGTCCAGGGAGACTGGGTGTATTTGGTAAATATAATGACTCACATTGTCCAGGGAGACTGGATGTATTTGGTAAATATAATGACTCACATTGTCCAGGGAGTCTGGGTGTATGTGGTAAATAGAATGACTCACATTGTCCAGGGAGACGAGGTGTATTTGGTAAATATAATGACTCACATTGTCCAGGGAGACTGGGTGTATTTGGTAAATATAATGACTCACATTGTCCAGGGAGACTGGGTGTATTTGGTAAATATAATGACTCACATTGTCCAGGGAGACTGGGTGTATTTGGTAAATATAATGACTCACATTGTCCAGGGAGACTGGGTGTATTTGGTAAATATAATGACTCACATTGTCCAGGGAGACTGGGTGTATTTGGTAAATATAATGACTCACATTGTCCAGGGAGACTGGGTGTATTTGGTAAATATAATGACTCACATTGTCCAGGGAGACTGGGTGTATTTGGTAAATATAATGACTCACATTGTCCAGGGAGACTGGGTGTATTTGGTAAATATAATGACTCACATTGTCCAGGGAGACTGGGTGTATTTGGTAAATATAATGACTCACATTGTACAGGGAGACTGGGTATATTTGGTGAATAAAATGACTCACATTGTCCAGGGAGACTGGGTGTATTTGGTAAATATAATGACTCACATTGTCCAGGGAGACTGGGTGTATTTGGTAAATATAATGACTCACATTGTCCAGGGAGACTGGGTGTATTTGGTAAATATAATGACTCACATTGTCCAGGGAGACTGGGTGTATTTGGTAAATATAATGACTCACATTGTCCAGGGAGACTGGGTATATTTGGTGAATAAAATGACTCACATTGTCCAGGGAGACTGGGTGTATTTGGTAAATATAATGACACACATTGTCCAGGGAGACTGAGTGTATTTGGTAAATAAAATGGCACACATTGTCCAGGGATACTGGGTATATTTGGTGAATAAAATGACTCACATTGTCCAGGGAGACTGGGTGTATTTGGTAAATATAATGACACACATTGTCCAGGGAGACTGGGTCTATTTGGTAAAAATAATGACTCACATTGTCCAGGGAGACTGGGTATATTTGGTAACTATAATGGCACACATTGTCCTGGGAGACTGGGTATATTTGGTAATTATAATGTCTCACATTGTCCAGGGAGACTCGGTGTATTTGGTAAATATAATGACTCACATTGTCCAGGGAGACTGGGTATATTTGGTAATTATAATGTCTCACATTGTCCAGGGAGACTGGGTATATTTGGTAAATATAATGACTCACATTGTCCAGGGAGACTGGGTGTATTTGGTAAATATAATGACACACATTGTCCAGGGAGACTGGGTCTATTTGGTAAAAATAATGACTCACATTGTCCAGGGAGACTGGGTGTAATTGGTAAGTATAATGGCACACATTGTACAGGGAGACTGGGTGTATTTGGTTAATATAATGTCTCACATTGGCCAGGGAGACTGCGTATATTTGGTAAATGTCATGACTCACATTGTCCAGGGAGACTGGGTGTTTTTGGTAAATATAATGACTCACATTGTCCAGGGAGACTGGGTGTATTTGGTAAATATAATGACTCATATTGTCCAGGGAGACTGGGTGTATTTGGTAAATATAATGACACACATTGTCCAGGGAGACTGGGTCTATTTGGTAAAAATAATGACTCACATTGTCCAGGGAGACTGGGTATATTTGGTAACTATAATGGCACACATTGTCCTGGGAGACTGGGTATATTTGGTAATTATAATGTCTCACATTGTCCAGGGAGACTGGGTGTATTTGGTAAATATAATGACTCACATTGTCCAGGGAGACTGGGTATATTTGGTAATTATAATGTCTCACATTGTCCAGGGAGACTGGGTATATTTGGTAAATATAATGACTCACATTGTCCAGGGAGACTGGGTGTATTTGGTAAATATAATGACACACATTGTCCAGGGAGACTGGGTGTATTTGGTAAAAATAATGACTCACATTGTCCAGGGAGACTGGGTGTAATTGGTAAGTATAATGGCACACATTGTACAGGGAGACTGGGTGTATTTGGTTAATATAATGTCTCACATTGGCCAGGGAGACTGCGTATATTTGGTAAATGTCATGACTCACATTGTCCAGGGAGACTGGGTGTTTTTGGTAAATATAATGACTCACATTGTCCAGGGAGACTGGGTGTATTTGGTAAATATAATGACTCATATTGGCCAGGGAAACTGGGTATATTTGGTAAATATAATGACTCACATTGTCCAGGGAGACTGGGTGTATTCGGTAAATTTAATGACTCACATTGGCCAGGGAAACTAGGTGTATTCGGTAAATATAATGACTCACATTGTCCAGGGAGACTGGGTGTATTTGGTAAATATAATGACAAACATTGTCCAGGGAGACTGGGTCTATTTGGTGAAAATAATGACTCACATTGTCCAGGGAGTCTGGGTGTATGTGGTAAATAGAATGACTCACATTGTCCAGGGAGACTAGGTGTATTTGGTAAATATAATGACTCACATTGTCCAGGGAGACTGGGTGTATTTGGTAAATATAATGACTCATATTGGCCAGGGAAACTGGGTATATTTGGTAAATATAATGACTCACATTGTCCAGGGAGACTGGGTGTATTCGGTAAATTTAATGACTCACATTGGCCAGGGAAACTAGGTGTATTCGGTAAATATAATGACTCACATTGTCCAGGGAGACTGGGTGTATTTGGTAAATATAATGACAAACATTGTCCAGGGAGACTGGGTCTATTTGGTGAAAATAATGACTCACATTGTCCAGGGAGTCTGGGTGTATGTGGTAAATAGAATGACTCACATTGTCCAGGGAGACTAGGTGTATTTGGTAAATATAATGACTCACATTGTCCAGGGAGACTGGGTGTATTTGGTAAATATAATGACTCACATTGTCCAGGGAGACTGGGTGTATTTGGTAAATATAATGACTCACATTGTCCAGGGAGACTGGGTGTATTTGGTAAATATAATGACTCACATTGTCCAGGGAGACTGGGTGTATTTGGTAAATATAATGACTCACATTGTCCAGGGAGACTGGGTATATTTGGTGAATAAAATGACTCACATTGTCCAGGGAGACTGGGTGTATTTGGTAAATATAATGACTCACATTGTCCAGGGAGACTGGGTGTATTTGGTAAATATAATGACACACATTGTCCAGGGAGACTGGGTCTATTTGGTGAATATAATGACTCACATTGTCCAGGGAGACTGGGTATATTTGGTGAATAAAATGACTCACATTGTCCAGGGAGACTGGGTGTATTTGGTAAATATAATGACTCACATTGTCCAGGGAGACTGAGTGTATTTGGTAAATAAAATGGCATACATTGTCCAGGGAGACTGGGTATATTTGGTGAATAAAATGACTCACATTGTCCAGGGAGACTGGGTGTATTTGGTAAATATAATGACACACATTGTCCAGGGAGACTGGGTCTATTTGGCAAAAATAATGACTCACATTGTCCAGGGAGACTGGGTATATTTGGTAACTATAATGGGACACATTGTCCTGGGAGACTGGGTATATTTGGTAAATATAATGGCACACATTGTCCAGGGAGACTGGTTGTATTTGGTAAATATAATGACTCACATTGTCCAGGGAGACTGGGTCTATTTGGTGAATATAATGACTCACATTGTCCAGGGAGACTGGGTATATTTGGTGAATAAAATGACTCACATTGTCCAGGGAGACTGGGTGTATTTGGTAAATATAATGACTCACATTGTCCAGGGAGACTGAGTGTATTTGGTAAATAAAATGGCATACATTGTCCAGGGAGACTGGGTATATTTGGTGAATAAAATGACTCACATTGTCCAGGGAGACTGGGTGTATTTGGTAAATATAATGACACACATTGTCCAGGGAGACTGGGTCTATTTGGCAAAAATAATGACTCACATTGTCCAGGGAGACTGGGTATATTTGGTAACTATAATGGGACACATTGTCCTGGGAGACTGGGTATATTTGGTAAATATAATGGCACACATTGTCCAGGGAGACTGGTTGTATTTGGTAAATATAATGACTCACATTGCCCAGGGAGACTGGGTATATTTCGTAAATATAATGACTCACATTGTCCAGGGAGACTGGGTGTATTTGGTAAATATAATGACACACATTGTCCAGGGAGACTGGGTCTATTTGGTAAAAATAATGACTCACATTGTCCAGGGAGACTGGGTGTAATTGGTAAATATAATGGCAAACATTGTCCAGGGAGACTGGGTGTATTTGGTTAACATAATGTCTCACATTGGCCAGGGAGACTGGGTGTATTTGGTAAATATAATGACTCACATTGTCCAGGGAGACTGGGTATATTTGGTAAATATAATGACTCACATCGTCCAGGGAGACTGGATGTATTTGGTAAATATAATGACTCACATTGTCCAGGGAGACTGGGTGTATTTGGTAAATATAATGACTCACATTGTCCAGGGAGACTGGGTGTATTTGGTAAATATAATGACTTACATTGTCCAGGGAGACTGGGTATATTTGGTAAATATAATGACTCACATTGTCCAGGGAGACTGGGTATATTTGGTAAATATAATGGCACACATTGTCCAGGGAGACTGGTTGTATTTGGTAAATATAATGACTCACATTGTCCAGGGAGACTGGGTATATTTGGTAAATATAATGACTCACATTGTCCAGGGAGACTGGGTGTATTTGGTAAATATAATGACACACATTGTCCAGGGAGACTGGGTCTATTTGGTAAAAATAATGACTCACATTGTCCAGGGAGACTGGGTGTAATTGGTAAATATAATCGCACACATTGTCCAGGGAGACTGGTGTATTTGGTAAATATAATGACTCATATTGGCCAGGGAAACTGGGTATATTTGGTAAATATAATGACTCACATTGTCCAGGGAGACTGGGTGTATTCGGTAAATTTAATGACTCACATTGGCCAGGGAAACTAGGTGTATTCGGTAAATATAATGACTCACATTGTCCAGGGAGACTGGGTGTATTTGGTAAATATAATGACAAACATTGTCCAGGGAGACTGGGTCTATTTGGTGAAAATAATGACTCACATTGTCCAGGGAGTCTGGGTGTATGTGGTAAATAGAATGACTCACATTGTCCAGGGAGACTAGGTGTATTTGGTAAATATAATGACTCACATTGTCCAGGGAGACTGGGTGTATTTGGTAAATATAATGACTCACATTGTCCAGGGAGACTGGGTGTATTTGGTAAATATAATGACTCACATTGTCCAGGGAGACTGGGTGTATTTGGTAAATATAATGACTCACATTGTCCAGGGAGACTGGGTGTATTTGGTAAATATAATGACTCACATTGTCCAGGGAGACTGGGTATATTTGGTGAATAAAATGACTCACATTGTCCAGGGAGACTGGGTGTATTTGGTAAATATAATGACTCACATTGTCCAGGGAGACTGGGTGTATTTGGTAAATATAATGACACACATTGTCCAGGGAGACTGGGTCTATTTGGTGAATATAATGACTCACATTGTCCAGGGAGACTGGGTATATTTGGTGAATAAAATGACTCACATTGTCCAGGGAGACTGGGTGTATTTGGTAAATATAATGACTCACATTGTCCAGGGAGACTGAGTGTATTTGGTAAATAAAATGGCATACATTGTCCAGGGAGACTGGGTATATTTGGTGAATAAAATGACTCACATTGTCCAGGGAGACTGGGTGTATTTGGTAAATATAATGACACACATTGTCCAGGGAGACTGGGTCTATTTGGCAAAAATAATGACTCACATTGTCCAGGGAGACTGGGTATATTTGGTAACTATAATGGGACACATTGTCCTGGGAGACTGGGTATATTTGGTAAATATAATGGCACACATTGTCCAGGGAGACTGGTTGTATTTGGTAAATATAATGACTCACATTGTCCAGGGAGACTGGGTCTATTTGGTGAATATAATGACTCACATTGTCCAGGGAGACTGGGTATATTTGGTGAATAAAATGACTCACATTGTCCAGGGAGACTGGGTGTATTTGGTAAATATAATGACTCACATTGTCCAGGGAGACTGAGTGTATTTGGTAAATAAAATGGCATACATTGTCCAGGGAGACTGGGTATATTTGGTGAATAAAATGACTCACATTGTCCAGGGAGACTGGGTGTATTTGGTAAATATAATGACACACATTGTCCAGGGAGACTGGGTCTATTTGGCAAAAATAATGACTCACATTGTCCAGGGAGACTGGGTATATTTGGTAACTATAATGGGACACATTGTCCTGGGAGACTGGGTATATTTGGTAAATATAATGGCACACATTGTCCAGGGAGACTGGTTGTATTTGGTAAATATAATGACTCACATTGTCCAGGGAGACTGGGTATATTTCGTAAATATAATGACTCACATTGTCCAGGGAGACTGGGTGTATTTGGTAAATATAATGACACACATTGTCCAGGGAGACTGGGTCTATTTGGTAAAAATAATGACTCACATTGTCCAGGGAGACTGGGTGTAATTGGTAAATATAATGGCAAACATTGTCCAGGGAGACTGGGTGTATTTGGTTAACATAATGTCTCACATTGGCCAGGGAGACTGGGTGTATTTGGTAAATATAATGACTCACATTGTCCAGGGAGACTGGGTATATTTGGTAAATATAATGACTCACATCGTCCAGGGAGACTGGATGTATTTGGTAAATATAATGACTCACATTGTCCAGGGAGACTGGGTGTATTTGGTAAATATAATGACTCACATTGTCCAGGGAGACTGGGTGTATTTGGTAAATATAATGACTTACATTGTCCAGGGAGACTGGGTATATTTGGTAAATATAATGACTCACATTGTCCAGGGAGACTGGGTATATTTGGTAAATATAATGGCACACATTGTCCAGGGAGACTGGTTGTATTTGGTAAATATAATGACTCACATTGTCCAGGGAGACTGGGTATATTTGGTAAATATAATGACTCACATTGTCCAGGGAGACTGGGTGTATTTGGTAAATATAATGACACACATTGTCCAGGGAGACTGGGTCTATTTGGTAAAAATAATGACTCACATTGTCCAGGGAGACTGGGTGTAATTGGTAAATATAATGGCACACATTGTCCAGGGAGACTGGTGTATTTGGTTAACATAATGTCTCACATTGGCCAGGGAGACTGGGTGTATTTGGTAAATATAATGACTCACATTGTCCAGGGAGACTGGGTATATTTGGTAAATATAATGACTCACATTGTCCAGGGAGACTGGGTATATTTGGTAAATATAATGGCACACATTGTCCAGGGAGACTGGTTGTATTTGGTAAATATAATGACTCACATTGTCCAGGGAGACTGGGTATATTTGGTAAATATAATGACTCACATTGTCCAGGGAGACTGGGTGTATTTGGTAAATATAATGACACACATTGTCCAGGGAGACTGGGTCTATTTGGTAAAAATAATGACTCACATTGTCCAGGGAGACTGGGTGTAATTGGTAAATATAATGGCACACATTGTCCAGGGAGACTGGCTGTATTTGGTTAACATAATGTCTCACATTGGCCAGGGTGACTGGGTGTATTTGGTAAATATAATGACTCACATTGTCCAGGGAGACTGGGTATATTTGGTAAATATAATGACTCACATTGTCCAGGGAGACTGGGTGTATTTGGTAAATATAATGACTCACATTGTCCAGGGAGACTGGGTGTATTTGGTAAATATAATGACTCACATTGTCCAGAGAGACTGGTTATATTCGGTAAATATAATGACTCACATCGTCCAGGGAGACTGGATGTATTTGGTAAATATAATGACTCACATTGTCCAGGGAGACTGGGTGTATTTGGTAAATATAATGACTCACATTGTCCAGGGAGACTGGGTGTATTTGGTAAATATAATGACTTACATTGTCCAGGGAGACTGGGTGTATTTGGTAAATATAATGACTCACATTGTCCAGGGAGACTGGGTGTATTTGGTAAATATAATGACTCACATTATCCAGGGAGACTGGGTGTATTTGGTAAATATAATGACTCACATTGTCCAGGGAGACTGGGTGTATTTGGTAAATATAATGACACACATTGTCCAGGGAGACTGAGTGTATTTGGTAAATAAAATGGCACACATTGTCCAGTGATACTGGGTATATTTGGTGAATAAAATGACTCACATTGTCCAGGGAGACTGGGTGTATTTGGTAAATATAATGACACACATTGTCCAGGGAGACTGGGTCTATTTGGTAAAAATAATGACTCACATTGTCCAGGGAGACTGGGTATATTTGGTAACTATAATGGCACACATTGTCCTGGGAGACTGGGTATATTTGGTAATTATAATGTCTCACATTGTCCAGGGAGACTGGGTGTATTTGGTAAATATAATGACTCACATTGTCCAGGGAGACTGGGTATATTTGGTAAATATAATGACTCACATTGTCCAGGGAGACTGGGTGTATTTGGTAAATATAATGACACACATTGTCCAGGGAGACTGGGTCTATTTGGTAAAAATAATGACTCACATTGTCCAGGGAGACTGGGTGTAATTGGTAAGTATAATGGCACACATTGTACAGGGAGACTGGGTGTATTTGGTTAATATGATGTCTCACATTGGCCAGGGAGACTGCGTATATTTGGTAAATGTCATGACTCACATTGTCCAGGGAGACTGGGTGTTTTTGGTAAATATAATGACTCACATTGTCCAGGGAGACTGGGTGTATTTGGTAAATATAATGACTCATATTGGCCAGGGAAACTGGGTATATTTGGTAAATATAATGACTCACATTGTCCAGGGAGACTGGGTGTATTCGGTAAATTTAATGACTCACATTGGCCAGGGAAACTGGGTGTATTCGGTAAATATAATGACTCACATTGTCCAGGGAGACTGGGTGTATTTGGCAAATATAATGACTCACATTGTCCAGGGAGACTGGGTGGATTCGGTAAATATATTGACTCACATTGTCCAGGGAGACTGGGTGTATTTGGTAAATATAATGACTCACATTGTCCAGGGAGACTGGGTATATTTGGTAAATATAATGACTCACATTGTCCAGGGAGACTGGGTATATTTGGTAAATATAATGGCACACATTGTCCAGGGAGACTGGTTGTATTTGGTAAATATAATGACTCACATTGTCCAGGGAGACTGGGTATATTTGGTAAATATAATGACTCACATTGTCCAGGGAGACTGGGTGTATTTGGTAAATATAATGACACACATTGTCCAGGGAGGCTGGGTCTATTTGGTAAAAATAATGACTCACATTGTCCAGGGAGACTGGGTGTAATTGGTAAATATAATGGCACACATTGTCCAGGGAGACTGGTGTATTTGGTTAACATAATGTCTCACATTGGCCAGGGAGACTGGGTGTATTTGGTAAATATAATGACTCACATTGTCCAGGGAGACTGGGTATATTTGGTAAATATAATGTCTCACATTGTCCAGGGAGACTGGGTATATTTGGTAAATATAATGGCACACATTGTCCAGGGAGACTGGTTGTATTTGGTAAATATAATGACTCACATTGTCCAGGGAGACTGGGTATATTTGGTAAATATAATGACTCACATTGTCCAGGGAGACTGGGTCTATTTGGTTAACATAATGTCTCACATTGGCCAGGGAGACTGGGTGTATTTGGTAAATATAATGACTCACATTGTCCAGGGAGACTGGGTATATTTGGTAAATATAATGACTCACATTGTCCAGGGAGACTGGGTGTATTTGGTAAATATAATGACTCACATTGTCCAGGGAGACTGGGTGTATTTGGTAAATATAATGACTCACATTGTCCAGGGAGACTGGTTATATTCGGTAAATATAATGACTCACATCGTCCAGGGAGACTGGATGTATTTGGTAAATATAATGACTCACATTGTCCAGGGAGACTGGGTGTATTTGGTAAATATAATGACTCACATTGTCCAGGGAGACTGGGTGTATTTGGTAAATATAATGACTTACATTGTCCAGGGAGACTGGGTGTATTTGGTAAATATAATGACTCACATTGTCCAGGGAGACTGGGTGTATTTGGTAAATATAATGACTCACATTGTCCAGGGAGACTGGGTGTATTTGGTAAATATAATGACTCACATTGTCCAGGGAGACTGGGTGTATTTGGTAAATATAATGACTCACATTGTCCAGGGAGACTGGGTATATTTGGTGAATAAAATGACTCACATTGTCCAGGGAGACTGGGTGTATTTGGTAAATATAATGACATACATTGTCCAGGGAGACTGAGTGTACTTGGTAAATAAAATGGCACACATTGTCCAGGGTTACTGGGTATATTTGGTGAATAAAATGACTCACATTGTCCAGGGAGACTGGGTGTATTTGGTAAATATAATGACACACATTGTCCAGGGAGACTGGGTCTATTTGGTAAAAATAATGACTCACATTGTCCAGGGAGACTGGGTGTATTTGGTAACTATAATGGCACACATTGTCCTGGGAGACTGGGTATATTTGGTAATTATAATGTCTCACATTGTCCAGGGAGACTGTGTGTATTTGGTAAATATAATGACTCACATTGTCCAGGGAGACTGGGTATATTTGGTAAATATAATGACTCACATTGTCCAGAGAGACTGGGTGTATTTGGTAAATATAATGACACACATTGTCCAGGGAGACTGGGTCTATTTGGTAAAAATAATGACTCACATTGTCCAGGGAGACTGGGTGTAATTGGTAAGTATAATGGCACACATTGTACAGGGAGACTGGGTGTATTTGGTTAATATAATGTCTCACATTTGCCAGGGAGACTGCGTATATTTGGTAAATGTCATGACTCACATTGTCCAGGGAGACTGGGTGTTTTTGGTAAATATAATGACTCACATTGTCCAGGGAGACTGGGTGTATTTGGTAAATATAATGACTCATATTGGCCAGGGAAACTGGGTATATTTGGTAAATAAAATGACTCACATTGTCCAGGGAGACTGGGTGTATTCGGTAAATTTAATGACTCACATTGGCCAGGGAAACTGGGTGTATTCGGTAAATATAATGACTCACATTGTCCAGGGAGACTGGGTGTATTTGGCAAATATAATGACTCACATTGTCCAGGGAGACTGGGTGGATTCGGTAAATATAATGACTCACATTGTCCAGGGAGACTGGGTGTATTTGGTAAATATAATGACTCACATTGTCCAGGGAGACTGGGTGTATTTGGTAAATATAATGACTCACATTGTCCAGGGAGACTGGGTATATTTGGTAAATATAATGACTCACATTGTCCAGGGAGACTGGGTATATTTGGTAAATATAATGACTCACATTGTCCAGGGAGACTGGGTGTATTTGGTAAATATAATGACACACATCGACCAGGGAGACTGGGTCAATTTGGTAAAAATAATGACTCACATTGTCCAGGGAGACTGGGTGTAATTGGGAAATATAATGGCACACATTGTCCAGGGAGACTGGGTGCATTTGGTAAATATAATGACACACATTGTCCAGGGAGACTGAGTGTATTTGGTAAATATAATGACTCACATTGTCCAGGGAGACTGGGTGTATTTGGTAAATATAATGACTCACATTGTCCAGGGAGACTGGGTATATTTGGTGAATAAAATGACTCACATTGTCCAGGTGGACTGGGTCTATTTGGTAAATATAATGACTCACATTGTCCAGGGAGACTGGGTCTATTTGGTAAATATAATGACTCACATTGTCCAGGGAGACTGGGTGTAATTGGTAAATATAATGGCACACATTGTCCAGGGAGACTGGGTTTATTTGGTTAATATAATGACTCACATTGTCCAGGGAGACTGGGTGTATTTGGTAAATATAATTACTCACATTGGCCAGGGAGACTGGGTATATTTGGTAAATGTAATGACTCACATTGTCCAGGCAGACTGGGTGTATTTGGTAAATATAATGGCACACATTGTCCAGGGAGACTGGGTGCATTTGGTAAATATAATGACTCACATTGTCCAGGGAGACTGGGTGTATTTGGTAAATATAATGACACACATTGTCCAGGGAGACTGGGTGTATTAGGTAAATATAATGATTCACATTGTCCAGGCAGACTGGGTGTATTCGGTAAATATAATGACTCACATTGTCCAGGGAGACTGGGTGTATTTGGTAAATATAATGACTCACATTGTCCAGGGAGACTGGGTGTATTTGGTAAATATAATGACTCACATTGTCCAGGGAGACTGGGTATATTTGGTAAATATAATGACTCACATTGTCCAGGGAGACTGGGTGTATTTGGTAAATATAATGACACACATTGACCAGGGAGACTGGGTCAATTTGGTAAAAATAATGACTCACATTGTCCAGGGAGACTGGGTGTAATTGGGAAATATAATGGCACACATTGTCCAGGGAGACTGGGTGCATTTGGTAAATATAATGACACACATTGTCCAGGGAGACTGAGTGTATTTGGTAAATATAATGACACACATTGTCCAGGGCGACTGGGTGTATTTGGTAAATATAATGACTCACATTGTCCAGGGAGACTGGGTGTATTTGGTAAATATAATGACTCACATTGTCCAGGGAGACTGGGTATATTTGGTGAATAAAATGACTCACATTGTCCAGGGAGACTGGGTCTATTTGGTAAATATAATGACACACATTGTCCAGGGAGACTGGGTCTATTTGGTTAATATAATGACTCACATTGTCCAGGGAGACTGGGTGTATTTGGTAAATGTAATGACTCACATTGTCCAGGCAGACTGGGTGTATTTGGTAAATATAATGGCACACATTGTCCAGGGAGACTGGGTGTATTTGGTAAATATAATGACACCCATTGTACAGGGAGACTGGGTCTATTTGGTAAATATAATGACTCACATTGTCCAGGGAGACTGGGTGTAATTGGTAAATATAATAACTCACATTGTCCAGCGAGACTGGGTATATTTGGTAAATGTGATGACTCACATTGTCCAGGCAGACTGGGTGTATTTGGTAAATATAATGGCACACATTGTCCAGGGAGTCTGGGTGCATTTGGTAAATATAATGACTCACATTGTCCAGGGAGACTGGGTGTATTTGGTAAATATAATGACACCCATTGTCCAGGGAGACTGGGTCTATTTGGTAAAAATATTGACTCACATTGTCCAGGGAGACTGGGTGTAATTGGTAAATATAATGGCACACATTGTCCAGGGAGACTGGGTCTATTTGGTTAATATAATGACTCACATTGTCCAGGGAGACTGGGTGTAATTGGTAAATATAATGACTCACATTGTCCAGGGAGACTGGGTATATTTGGTAAATGTAATGACTCACATTGTCCAGGGAGACTGGGTGTATTTGGTAAATATAACGACTCACATTGTACAGAGAGACTGGGTGTATTTGGTAAATATAATGACTCACATTGTCCAGGGAGACTGGGTGCATTTGGTAAATATAATGACAAACATTGTCCAGGGAGACTGGGTATATTTGGTAAATATAATGACACACATTGTCCAGGGAGACTGGGTCTATTTGGTAAAAATAATGACTCACATTGTCCAGGGAGACTGAGTGTATTTGGTAAATATAATGACACACTTTGTCCAGGGAGACTGAGTGCATTTGGTAAATATAATGACTCACATTGTCCAGGGAGACTGGGTGTATTTGGTAAATATAATGACACACATTGTCCAGGGAGACTGGGTATATTTGGTAAATGTAATGACTCACATTGTCCAGGCAGACTGGGTGTATTTGGTAAATATAATGGCACACATTGTCCAGGGAGACTGGGTGTATTAGGTAAATATAATGATTCACATTGTCCAGGGAGACTGGGTGTATTCGGTAAATATAATGACTCACATTGTCCAGGGAGACTTGGTGTATTTGGTAAATATAATGACTCACATTGTCCAGGGAGACTGGGTGTATTTGGTAAATATAATGACTCACATTGTCCAAGGAGACTGGGTATATTTGGTAAATATAATGACTCACATTGTCCAGGGAGACTGGGTATATTTGGTAAATATAATGACTCACATTGTCCAGGGAGACTGGGTGTATTTGGTAAATATAATGACACACATTGACCAGGGAGACTGGGTCAATTTGGTAAAAATAATGACTCACATTGTCCAGGGAGACTGGGTGTAATTGGGAAATATAATGGCACACATTGTCCAGGGAGACTGGGTGCATTTGGTAAATATAATGACACACATTGTCCAGGGAGACTGAGTGTATTTGGTAAATATAATGACACACATTGTCCAGGGCGACTGGGTGTATTTGGTAAATATAATGACTCACATTGTCCAGGGAGACTGGGTGTATTTGGTAAATATAATGACTCACATTGTCCAGGGAGACTGGGTATATTTGGTGAATAAAATGACTCACATTGTCCAGGGAGACTGGGTCTATTTGGTAAATATAATGACACACATTGTCCAGGGAGACTGGGTCTATTTGGTTAATATAATGACTCACATTGTCCAGGGAGACTGGGTGTAATTGGTAAATATAATGACTCACATTGTCCAGGGAGACTGGGTATATTTGGTAAATGTAATGACTCACATTGTCCAGGCAGACTGGGTGTATTTGGTAAATATAATGGCACACATTGTCCAGGGAGACTGGGTGTATTTGGTAAATATAATGACACCCATTGTACAGGGAGACTGGGTCTATTTGGTAAATATAATGACTCACATTGTCCAGGGAGACTGGGTGTAATTGGTAAATATAATAACTCACATTGTCCAGGGAGACTGGGTATATTTGGTAAATGTGATGACTCACATTGTCCAGGCAGACTGGGTGTATTTGGTAAATATAATGGCACACATTGTCCAGGGAGTCTGGGTGCATTTGGTAAATATAATGACTCACATTGTCCAGGGAGTCTGGGTGTATTTGGTAAATATAATGACACCCATTGTCCAGGGAGACTGGGTCTATTTGGTAAAAATAATGACTCACATTGTCCAGGGAGACTGGGTGTAATTGGTAAATATAATGGCACACATTGTCCAGGGAGACTGGGTCTATTTGGTTAATATAATGACTCACATTGTCCAGGGAGACTGGGTGTAATTGGTAAATATAATGACTCACATTGTCCAGGGAGACTGGGTATATTTGGTAAATGTAATGACTCACATTGTCCAGGGAGACTGGGTGTATTTGGTAAATATAACGACTCACATTGTACAGAGAGACTGGGTGTATTTGGTAAATATAATGACTCACATTGTCCAGGGAGACTGGGTGCATTTGGTAAATATAATGACAAACATTGTCCAGGGAGACTGGGTATATTTGGTAAATATAATGACACACATTGTCCAGGGAGACTGGGTCTATTTGGTAAAAATAATGACTCACATTGTCCAGGGAGACTGAGTGCATTTGGTAAATATAATGACTCACATTGTCCAGGGAGACTGGGTGTATTTGGTAAATATAATGACACACATTGTCCAGGGAGACTGAGTGCATTTGGTAAATATAATGGCACACATTGTCCAGGGAGACTGGGTCTATTTGGTAAAAATAATGACTCACATTGTCCAGGGAGACTGAGTGCATTTGGTAAATATAATGACTCACATTGTCCAGGGAGACTGGGTGTATTTGGTAAATATGATGACACACATTGTCCAGGGAGACTGGGTGTAATTGGTAAATATAATGGCACACATTGTCCAGGGAGACTGGGTGTATTTGGTTAATATAATGACTCACATTGTCCAGGGAGACTGGGTTTAATTGGTAAATATAATGGCACACATTGTCCAGGGAGACTGGGTGTATTTGTTTAATATAATGACACACATCGTCAAGGGAGACTGGGTGTAATTGGTAAATATAATGACACACATTGTCCAGGGAGACTGGGTGTAATTGGTAAATATAATGAAACACATTGTCCAGGGAGACTGAGTGTATTTGGTAAATATAATGGCACACATTGTCCATGGAGACTGGGTATATTTGGTAAATATAATGACTCACATTGTCCAGGGAGACTGGGTGTATTTGGTGAATAAAATGACTCACATTGTCCAGGGAGACTGGGTGTATTTGGTAAATATAATGACACACATTGTCCAGGGAGACTGGGTCTATTTGGTAAATATAATGACACACATTGTCCAGGGAGACTGGGTGTAATTGGTAAATATAATGGCACACATTGTCCAGGGAGACTGGGTGTATTTGGTTAATATAATGGCACACATTGTCCAGGGAGACTGGGTGTATTTGGTTAATATAATGACTCACATTGTCCAGGGAGACTGGGTGTATTTGGTAAATATAATGGCACACATTGTCCAGGGAGACTGGGTGTAATTGGTAAATATAATGGCACACATTGTCCAGGGAGACTGGGTGTATTTGGTTAATATAATGACTCACATTGTCCAGGGAGACTGGGTATATTTGGTAAATATAATGAGTCAT
Source organism: Heptranchias perlo (assembly GCF_035084215.1). Lineage (NCBI taxonomy): Eukaryota > Metazoa > Chordata > Chondrichthyes > Hexanchiformes > Hexanchidae > Heptranchias > Heptranchias perlo. The sequence goes on along the minus strand of NW_027139217.1, from coordinate 533,575 downwards.
ATTGTCCAGGGAGACTGGGTGCATTTGGTAAATATAATGACTCACATTGTCCAGGGAGACTGGGTCTATTTGGTAAAAATAATGACTCGCATTGTCCAGGGAGACTGGGTGTCATTGGTAAATATAATGGCACACATTGTCCAGGGAGAATGGGCGTATTTGGTTAATATAATGATTCACATTGTCCAGGGAGACTGGGTGTATTCGGTAAATATAATGACTCACATTGTCCAGGGAGACTGGGTGTATTTGGTAAATATAATGACACACATTGTCCAGGGAGACTGGGTGTATTAGGTAAATATAATGATTCACATTGTCCAGGGAGACTGGGTGTATTCGGTAAATATAATGACTCACATTGTCCAGGGAGACTGGGTGTATTTGGTAAATATAATGACACACATTGTCCAGGGAGACTGGGTCTATTTGGTTAATATAATGACTCACATTGTCCAGGGAGACTGGGTGTAATTGGTAAATATAATGACTCACATTGTCCAGGGAGACTGGGTATATTTGGTAAATGTAATGACTCACATTGTCCAGGCAGACTGGGTGTATTTGGTAAATATAATGGCACACATTGTCCAGGGAGACTGGGTGTATTTGGTAAATATAATGACACCCATTGTACAGGGAGACTGGGTCTATTTGGTAAATATAATGACTCACATTGTCCAGGGAGACTGGGTGTAATTGGTAAATATAATAACTCACATTGTCCAGGGAGACTGGGTATATTTGGTAAATGTGATGACTCACATTGTCCAGGCAGACTGGGTGTATTTGGTAAATATAATGGCACACATTGTCCAGGGAGTCTGGGTGCATTTGGTAAATATAATGACTCACATTGTCCAGGGAGACTGGGTGTATTTGGTAAATATAATGACACCCATTGTCCAGGGAGACTGGGTCTATTTGGTAAAAATAATGACTCACATTGTCCAGGGAGACTGGGTGTAATTGGTAAATATAATGGCACACATTGTCCAGGGAGACTGGGTCTATTTGGTTAATATAATGACTCACATTGTCCAGGGAGACTGGGTGTAATTGGTAAATATAATGACTCACATTGTCCAGGGAGACTGGGTATATTTGGTAAATGTAATGACTCACATTGTCCAGGGAGACTGGGTGTATTTGGTAAATATAACGACTCACATTGTACAGAGAGACTGGGTGTATTTGGTAAATATAATGACTCACATTGTCCAGGGAGACTGGGTGCATTTGGTAAATATAATGACAAACATTGTCCAGGGAGACTGGGTATATTTGGTAAATATAATGACACACATTGTCCAGGGAGACTGGGTCTATTTGGTAAAAATAATGACTCACATTGTCCAGGGAGACTGAGTGTATTTGGTAAATATAATGACTCACATTGTCCAGGGAGACTGGGTGTAATTGGTAAATATAATGGCACACATTGTCCAGGGAGACTGGGTGTATTTGGTTCATATAATGACTCACATTGTCCAGGGAGACTGGGTGTATTTGGTAAATATAATTACTCACATTGGCCAGGGAGACTGGGTATATTTGGTAAATGTAATGACTCACATTGTCCAGGCAGACTGGGTGTATTTGGTAAATATAATGGCACACATTGTCCAGGGAGACTGGGTGCATTTGGTAAATATAATGACTCACATTGTCCAGGGAGACTGGGTGCATTTGTTAAATATAATGACACACATTGTCCAGGGAGACTGGGTCTATTTGGTAAAAATAATGACTCACATTGTCCAGGGAGACTGGGTGTAATTGGTAAATATAATGGCACACATTGTCCAGTGATACTGGGTTTATTTGGTGAATAAAATGACTCACATTGTCCAGGGAGACTGGGTATATTTGGTTAATATAATGACTCACATTGTCCAGTGAGACTGGGTTTATTTGGTAAATATAATGACTCACATTGTCCAGGGAGACTGGGTGTATTTGGTTAATATAATGACTCACATTGTCCAGTGAGACTGGGTTTATTTGGTAAATATAATGACTCACATTGTCCAGGGAGACTGGGTATATTTGGTAAATGTCTTGCCTCACATTGTCCAGGGAGACTGGGTGTATTTGGTAAATATAATGACACACATTGTCCAGGGAGACTGGGTGTATTTGGTAAATATAATGACTCACATTGTCCAGTGAGAGTGGGTGTATTTGGTAAATATAATGACTCACATTGTCCAGGGAGACTGGTTATATTCGGTAAATATAACGACTCACATTGTCCAGGGAGACTGGGTGTATTCGTTAAATATAATGACTCACATTGACCAGGGAGACTGGGGATATTTGGTAAATATAATGACACACATTGACCAGGGAGACTGGGTCAATTTGGTAAAAATAATGACTCACATTGTCCAGGGAGACTGGGTGTAATTGGGAAATATAATGGCACACATTGTCCAGGGAGACTGGGTGCATTTGGTAAATGTAATGATTCACATTGTCCAGGGAGACTGAGTGTATTTGGTAAATATAATGACAAACATTGTCCAGGGAGACTGGGTCTATTTGGTAAATATAATGACACACATTGTCCAGGGAGACTGGGTGTATTTGGTGAATAAAATGACTCACATTGTCCAGGGAGACTGGGTATATTTGGTGAATAAAATGACTCACATTGTCCAGGGAGACTGGTTCTATTTGGTAAATATAATGACACACATTGTCCAGGGAGACTGGGTCTATTTGGTAAATATAATGACTCACATTGTCCAGGGAGACTGTGTGTAATTGGTAAATATAATGGCACACATTGTCCAGGGAGACTGGGTGTATTTGGTTAATATAATGACTCACATTGTCCAGGGAGACTGGGTGTATTTGGTAAATATAATTACTCACATTGGCCAGGGAGAGTGGGTATATATGGTAAATGTAATGACTCACATTGTCCAGGAAGACTGGGTGTATTTGGTAAATATAATGGCACACATTGTCCAGGGAGACTGGGTGCATTTGGTAAATATAATGACACACATTGTCCAGGGAGACTGGGTATATTTGGTAAATATAATGACTCACATTGTCCAGTGAGACTGGGTGTATTGGTAAATATAATGACACACATTGTCCAGGGAGACTGGGTCTATTTGGTAAAAATAATGACTCACATTGTCCAGGGAGACTGGGTGTAATTGGTAAATATAATGGCACACATTGTCCAGGGAGACTGGGTCTATTAGGTAAAAATAATGACTCACATTGTCCAGGGAGACTGAGTGCATTTGGTAAATATAATGACTCACATTGTCCAGGGAGACTGGGTGTATTTGGTAAATATAATGACACACATTGTCCAGGGAGACTGGGTGTATTTGGTAAATATGATGACTCACATTGTCCAGAGAGACTGGGTGTATTTGGTAAATATAATGACACACATTGTCCAGGGAGACTGAGTGTATTTGGTAAATATAATGGCACACATTGTCCAGGGAGACTGGGTATATTTGGTGAATAAAATGACTCACATTGTCCAGGGAGACTGGGTGTATTTGGTAAATATAATTACTCACATTGTCCAGGGAGACTGGGTATATTTGGTAAATGTAATGACTCACATTGTGCAGGGAGACTGGGTGCATTTGGTAAATATAATGACAAACATTGTCCAGGGAGACTGAGGGTATTTGGTAAATATAATGGCACACATTGTCCAGGGAGACTGGGTATATTTGGTAAATATAATGACTCACATTGTCCAGGGAGACGAGGTGTATTTGGTAAATTTAATGACACACATTGTCCAGGGAGACTGGGTCTATTTGGTAAAAATAATGACTCACATTGTCCAGGGAGACTGAGTGCATTTGGTAAATATAATGACTCACATTGTCCAGGGAGACTGGGTGTATTTGGTAAATATAATGACACACATTGTCCAGGGAGACTGAGTGCATTTGGTAAATATAATGGCACACATTGTCCAGGGAGACTGGGTCTATTTGGTAAAAATAATGACTCACATTGTCCAGGGAGACTGAGTGCATTTGGTAAATATAATGACTCACATTGTCCAGGGAGACTGGGTGTATTTGGTAAATATGATGACACACATTGTCCAGGGAGACTGGGTGTAATTGGTAAATATAATGGCACACATTGTCCAGGGAGACTGGGTGTATTTGGTTAATATAATGACTCACATTGTCCAGGGAGACTGGGTTTAATTGGTAAATATAATGGCACACATTGTCCAGGGAGACTGGGTGTATTTGTTTAATATAATGACACACATTGTCAAGGGAGACTGGGTGTAATTGGTAAATATAATGACACACATTGTCCAGGGAGACTGGGTGTAATTGGTAAATATAATGACACACATTGTCCAGGGAGACTGAGTGTATTTGGTAAATATAATGGCACACATTGTCCATGGAGACTGGGTATATTTGGTAAATATAATGACTCACATTGTCCAGGGAGACTGGGTGTATTTGGTGAATAAAATGACTCACATTGTCCAGGGAGACTGGGTGTATTTGGTAAATATAATGACACACATTGTCCAGGGAGACTGGGTCTATTTGGTAAATATAATGACACACATTGTCCAGGGAGACTGGGTGTAATTGGTAAATATAATGGCACACATTGTCCAGGGAGACTGGGTGTATTTGGTTAATATAATGGCACACATTGTCCAGGGAGACTGGGTGTATTTGGTTAATATAATGACTCACATTGTCCAGGGAGACTGGGTGTATTTGGTAAATATAATGGCACACATTGTCCAGGGAGACTGGGTGTAATTGGTAAATATAATGGCACACATTGTCCAGGGAGACTGGGTGTATTTGGTTAATATAATGACTCACATTGTCCAGGGAGACTGGGTATATTTGGTAAATATAATGAGTCATATTGTCCAGGGAGACTGGGTGCATTTGGTAAATATAATGACTCACATTGTCCAGGGAGACTGGGTCTATTTGGTAAAAATAATGACTCGCATTGTCCAGGGAGACTGGGTGTCATTGGTAAATATAATGGCACACATTGTCCAGGGAGAATGGGCGTATTTGGTTATTATAATGACTCACATTGTCCAGGGAGACTGGGTTTATTTGGTAAATATAATGACACACATTGTCCAGGGAGAATGGGTATATTTGGTAAATATAATGTCTCACATTGTCCAGGGAGACTGGGTTTATTTGGTAAATATAATGACTCACATTGTCCAGGGAGACAATGTATATTTGGTAAATGTCATGACTCACATTGTCCAGGGAGACTGGGTGTATTTGGTAAATATAATGACTCACATTGTCCAGTGAGACTGGGTTTATTTGGTAAATGTCTTGCCTCACATTGTCCAGGGAGACTGGTTATATTCGGTAAATATAATGACTCACATCGTCCAGGGAGACTGGATGTATTTGGTAAATATAACGACTCACATTGTCCAGGGAGACTGGGTGTATTCGTTAAATATAATGACTCACATTGACCAGGGAGACTGGGGATATTTGGTAAATATAATGACTCACATTGTCCAGGGAGACTGGGTGTATTTGGTAAATATAATGACACACATTGACCAGGGAGACTGGGTCAATTTGGTAAAAATAATGACTCACATTGTCCAGGGAGACTGGGTTTAATTGGGAAATATAATGGCACACATTGTCCAGGGAGACTGGGTGCATTTGGTAAATGTAATGACTCACATTGTCCAGGGAGACTGAGTGTATTTGGTAAATATAATGACAAACATTGTCCAGGGAGACTGGGTCTATTTGGTAAATATAATGACACACATTGTCCAGGGAGACTGGGTGTATTTGGTGAATAAAATGACTCACATTGTCCAGGGAGACTGGGTATATTTGGTGAATAAAATGACTCACATTGTCCAGGGAGACTGGGTCTATTTGGTAAATATAATGACACACATTGTCCAGGGAGACTGGGTCTATTTGGTAAATATAATAACTCACATTGTCCAGGGAGACTGGGTGTAATTGGTAAATATAATGACACACATTGTCCAGGGAGACTGGGTGTATTTGGTTAATATAATGACTCACATTGTCCAGGGAGACTGGGTGTATTTGGTAAATATAATTACTCACATTGGCCAGGGAGAGTGGGTATATTTGGTAAATGTAATGACTCACATTGTCCAGGCAGACTGGGTGTATTTGGTAAATATAATGGCACACATTGTCCAGGGAGACTGGGTGCATTTGGTAAATATAATGACACACATTGTCCAGGGAGACTGGGTATATTTGGTAAATATAATGACTCACATTGTCCAGTGAGACTGGGTGTATTTGCTTAATATAATGACTCACATTGTCCAGTGAGACTGGGTTTATTTGGTAAATATAATGACTCACATTGTCCAGGGAGACTGGGTGCATTTGGTAAATATAATGACTCACATTGTCCAGGGAGACTGGGTGTATTTGGTAAATATAATGACTCACATTGTCCAGGGTGACTGGTTATATTCGGTAAATATAATGACTCACATCGTCCAGGGAGACTGGGTGTATTTGGTAAATATAACGACTCACATTGTCCAGGGAGACTGGGTGTATTCGTTAAATATAATGACTCACATTGACCAGGGAGACTGGGTATATTTGGTAAATATAATGACTCACATTGTCCAGGGAGACTGGGTGTATTTGGTAAATATAATGACACACATTGTCCAGGGAGACTGGGTGTATTTGGTAAATATAATGACTCACATTGTCCAGGGAGACTGGGTATATTTGGTGAATAAAATGACTCACATTGTCCAGGGAGACTGGGTGTATTTGGTAAATATAATTACTCACATTGGCCTGGGAGACTGGGTATATTTGGTAAATGTAATGACTCACATTGTCCAGGGAGACTGGGTGTATTTGGTAAATATAATGACTCACATTGTCCAGGGAGACTGGGTGCATTTGGTAAATATAATGACAAACATTGTCCAGGGAGACTGAGGGTATTTGGTAAATATAATGGCACACATTGTCCAGGGAGACTGGGTATATTTGGTAAATATAATGACTCACATTGTCCAGGGAGACTGGGTTTATTTGGTAAATATAATGACACACATTGTCCAGGGAGAATGGGTATATTTGGTAAATATAATGTCTCACATTGTCCAGGGAGACTGGGTTTATTTGGTAAATATAATGACTCACATTGTCCAGGGAGACAATGTATATTTGGTAAATGTCATGACTCACATTGTCCAGGGAGACTGGGTGTATTTGGTAAATATAATGACTCACATTGTCCAGTGAGACTGGGTTTATTTGGTAAATGTCTTGCCTCACATTGTCCAGGGAGACTGGTTATATTCGGTAAATATAATGACTCACATCGTCCAGGGAGACTGGATGTATTTGGTAAATATAACGACTCACATTGTCCAGGGAGACTGGGTGTATTCGTTAAAAATATGACTCACATTGACCAGGGAGACTGGGGATATTTGGTAAATATAATGACTCACATTGTCCAGGGAGACTGGGTGTATTTGGTAAATATAATGACACACATTGACCAGGGAGACTGGGTCAATTTGGTAAAAATAATGACTCACATTGTCCAGGGAGACTGGGTGTAATTGGGAAATATAATGGCACACATTGTCCAGGGAGACTGGGTGCATTTGGTAAATGTAATGACTCACATTGTCCAGGGAGACTGAGTGTATTTGGTAAATATAATGACAAACATTGTCCAGGGAGACTGGGTCTATTTGGTAAATATAATGACACACATTGTCCAGGGAGACTGGGTGTATTTGGTGAATAAAATGACTCACATTGTCCAGGGAGACTGGGTATATTTGGTGAATAAAATGACTCACATTGTCCAGGGAGACTGGGTCTATTTGGTAAATATAATGACACACATTGTCCAGGGAGACTGGGTCTATTTGGTAAATATAATGACTCACATTGTCCAGGGAGACTGGGTGTAATTGGTAAATATAATGGCACACATTGTCCAGGGAGACTGGGTGTATTTGGTTAATATAATGACTCACATTGTCCAGGGAGACTGGGTGTATTTGGTAAATATAATTACTCACATTGGCCAGGGAGAGTGGGTATATCTGGTAAATGTAATGACTCACATTGTCCAGGCAGACTGGGTGTATTTGGTAAATATAATGGCACACATTGTCCAGGGAGACTGGGTGCATTTGGTAAATATAATGACACACATTGTCCAGGGAGACTGGGTATATTTGGTAAATATAATGACTCACATTGTCCAGTGAGACTGGGTGTATTTGCTTAATATAATGACTCACATTGTCCAGTGAGACTGGGTTTATTTGGTAAATATAATGACTCACATTGTCCAGGGAGACTGGGTATATTTGGTAAATGTCATGCCTCACATTGTCCAGGGAGACTGGGTGTATTTGGTAAATATAATGACTCACATTGTCCAGGGAGACTGGGTGCATTTGGTAAATATAATGACTCACATTGTCCAGGGAGACTGGGTGTATTTGGTAAATATAATGACTCACATTGTCCAGGGTGACTGGTTATATTCGGTAAATATAATGACTCACATCGTCCAGGGAGACTGGGTGTATTTGGTAAATGTAACGACTCACATTGTCCAGGGAGACTGGGTGTATTCGTTAAATATAATGACTCACATTGACCAGGGAGACTGGGTATATTTGGTAAATATAATGACTCACATTGTCCAGGGAGACTGGGTGTATTTGGTAAATATAATGACACACATTGTCCAGGGTGACTGGGTGTATTTGGTAAATATAATGACTCACATTGTCCAGGGAGACTGGGTATATTTGGTGAATAAAATGACTCACATTGTCCAGGGAGACTGGGTGTATTTGGTAAATATAATTACTCACATTGGCCAGGGAGACTGGGTATATTTGGTAAATGTAATGACTCACATTGTCCAGGGAGACTGGGTGTATTTGGTAAATATAACGACTCACATTGTACAGAGAGACTGGGTGTATTTGGTAAATATAATGACTCACATTGTCCAGGGAGACTGGGTGCATTTGGTAAATATAATGACAAACATTGTCCAGGGAGACTGAGGGTATTTGGTAAATATAATGGCACACATTGTCCAGGGAGACTGGGTATATTTGCTAAATATAATGACTCACATTGTCCAGGGAGACTAGGTGTATTTGGTAAATTTAATGACACACATTGACCAGGGAGACTGGGTCAATTTGGTAAAAATAATGACTCACATTGTCCAGGGAGACTGGGTGTAATTGGGAAATATAATGGCACACATTGTCCAGGGAGACTGGGTTCATTTGGTAAATGTAATGATTCACATTGTCCAGGGAGACTGAGTGTATTTGGTAAATATAATGACAAACATTGTCCAGGGAGACTGGGTCTATTTGGTAAATATAATGACACACATTGTCCAGGGAGACTGGGTGTATTTGGTGAATAAAATGACTCACATTGTCCAGGGAGACTGGGTATATTTGGTGAATAAAATGACTCACATTGTCCAGGGAGACTGGTTCTATTTGGTAAATATAATGACACACATTGTCCAGGGAGACTGGGTCTATTTGGTAAATATAATGACTCACATTGTCCAGGGAGACTGTGTGTAATTGGTAAATATAATGGCACACATTGTCCAGGGAGACTGGGTGTATTTGGTTAATATAATGACTCACATTGTCCAGGGAGACTGGGTGTATTTGGTAAATATAATTACTCACATTGGCCAGGGAGAGTGGGTATATATGGTAAATGTAATGACTCACATTGTCCAGGAAGACTGGGTGTATTTGGTAAATATAATGGCACACATTGTCCAGGGAGACTGGGTGCATTTGGTAAATATAATGACACACATTGTCCAGGGAGACTGGGTATATTTGGTAAATATAATGACTCACATTGTCCAGTGAGACTGGGTGTATTGGTAAATATAATGACACACATTGTCCAGGGAGACTGGGTCTATTTGGTAAAAATAATGACTCACATTGTCCAGGGAGACTGGGTGTAATTGGTAAATATAATGGCACACATTGTCCAGGGAGACTGGGTCTATTAGGTAAAAATAATGACTCACATTGTCCAGGGAGACTGAGTGCATTTGGTAAATATAATGACTCACATTGTCCAGGGAGACTGGGTGTATTTGGTAAATATAATGACACACATTGTCCAGGGAGACTGGGTGTATTTGGTAAATATGATGACTCACATTGTCCAGAGAGACTGGGTGTATTTGGTAAATATAATGACACACATTGTCCAGGGAGACTGAGTGTATTTGGTAAATATAATGGCACACATTGTCCAGGGAGACTGGGTATATTTGGTGAATAAAATGACTCACATTGTCCAGGGAGACTGGGTGTATTTGGTAAATATAATTACTCACATTGTCCAGGGAGACTGGGTATATTTGGTAAATGTAATGACTCACATTGTGCAGGGAGACTGGGTGCATTTGGTAAATATAATGACAAACATTGTCCAGGGAGACTGAGGGTATTTGGTAAATATAATGGCACACATTGTCCAGGGAGACTGGGTATATTTGGTAAATATAATGACTCACATTGTCCAGGGAGACGAGGTGTATTTGGTAAATTTAATGACACACATTGTCCAGGGAGACTGGGTCTATTTGGTAAAAATAATGACTCACATTGTCCAGGGAGACTGAGTGCATTTGGTAAATATAATGACTCACATTGTCCAGGGAGACTGGGTGTATTTGGTAAATATAATGACACACATTGTCCAGGGAGACTGAGTGCATTTGGTAAATATAATGGCACACATTGTCCAGGGAGACTGGGTCTATTTGGTAAAAATAATGACTCACATTGTCCAGGGAGACTGAGTGCATTTGGTAAATATAATGACTCACATTGTCCAGGGAGACTGGGTGTATTTGGTAAATATGATGACACACATTGTCCAGGGAGACTGGGTGTAATTGGTAAATATAATGGCACACATTGTCCAGGGAGACTGGGTGTATTTGGTTAATATAATGACTCACATTGTCCAGGGAGACTGGGTTTAATTGGTAAATATAATGGCACACATTGTCCAGGGAGACTGGGTGTATTTGTTTAATATAATGACACACATTGTCAAGGGAGACTGGGTGTAATTGGTAAATATAATGACACACATTGTCCAGGGAGACTGGGTGTAATTGGTAAATATAATGACACACATTGTCCAGGGAGACTGAGTGTATTTGGTAAATATAATGGCACACATTGTCCATGGAGACTGGGTGTATTTGGTAAATATAATGACTCACATTGTCCAGGGAGACTGGGTGTATTTGGTAAATATAATGACACACATTGTCCAGGGAGACTGGGTATAATTGGTAAATATAATGACACACATTGTCCAGGGAGACTGGGTGTATTTGGTTAATATAATGACTCACATTGTCCAGGGAGACTGGGTTTAATTGGTAAATATAATGGCACTCATTGTCCAGGGAGACTGGGTGTATTTGTTTAATATAATGACACACATTGTCAAGGGAGACTGGGTGTAATTGGTAAATATAATGACACACATTGTCCAGGGAGACTGGGTGTAATTGGTAAATATAATGACACACATTGTCCAGGGAGACTGAGTGTATTTGGTAAATATAATGGCACACATTGTCCATGGAGACTGGGTATATTTGGTAAATATAATGACTCACATTGTCCAGGGAGACTGGGTGTATTTGGTGAATAAAATGACTCACATTGTCCAGGGAGACTGGGTGTATTTGGTAAATATAATGACACACATTGTCCAGGGAGACTGGGTCTATTTGGTAAATATAATGACACACATTGTCCAGGGAGACTGGGTGTAATTGGTTAATATAATGGCACACATTGTCCAGGGAGACTGGGTGTATTTGGTTAATATAATGGCACACATTGTCCAGGGAGACTGACTGGGTGTATTTGGTTAATATAATGACTCACATTGTCCAGGGAGACTGGGTGTATTTGGTAAATATAATGTCACACATTGTCCAGGGAGACTGGGTGTAATTGGTAAATATAATGGCACACATTGTCCAGGGAGACTGGGTGTATTTGGTTAATATAATGACTCACATTGTCCAGGGAGACTGGGTATATTTGGTAAATATAATGAGTCATATTGTCCAGGGAGACTGGGTGTATTTGGTAAATATAATGACACACATTGTCCAGGGAGACTGGGTGCATTTGGTAAATATAATGACTCACATTGTCCAGGGAGACTGGGTCTATTTGGTAAAAATAATGACTCGCATTGTCCAGGGAGACTGGGTGTCATTGGTAAATATAATGGCACACATTGTCCAGGGAGAATGGGTGTATTTGGTTAATATAATGACTCACATTGTCCAGGGAGACTGGGTTTATTTGGTAAATATAATGACACACATTGTCCAGGGAGAATGGGTATATTTGGTAAATATAATGACTCACATTGTCCAGGGAGACTGGGTTTATTTGGTAAATATAATGACTCACATTGTCCAGGGAGACAGTGTATATTTGGTAAATGTCATGACTCACATTGTCCAGGGAGACTGGGTGTATTTGGTAAATATAATGACTCACATTGTCCAGGGAGACTGAGTGTATTTGGTAAATATAATGGCACACATTGTCCAGGAGACTGAGTGTATTTGGTAAATATAACGACACACATTGTCCAGGGAGACTGGGTCTATTTGGTAAATATAATGACACACATTGTCCAGGGAGACTAGGTCTATTTGGTAAATATAATGACTCACATTGTCCAGGGAGACTGGGTGTAATTGGTAAATATAATGGCACACATTGTCCAGGGAGACTGGGTCTATTTGGTAAATATAATGACACACATTGTCCAGGGAGACTGGGTCTATTTGGTAAATATAATGACTCACATTGTCCAGGGAGACTGGGTGTAATTGGTAAATATAATGACACACTTTGTCCAGGGAGACTGCGTGTATTTGGTTAATATAATGACTCACATTGTCCAGGGAGACTGGGTGTATTTGGTAAATATAATGACTCACATTGTCCTCGGAGACTGGGTATATTTGGTAAATGTAATGACTCACATTGTCCAGGCAGACTGGGTGTATTTGGTAAATATAATGGCACACATTGTCCAGGGAGACTGGGTGCATTTGGTAAATATAATGACACACATTGTCCAGGGAGACTGAGTGTATTTGGTAAATATAATGTCACACATTGTCCAGGGAGACTGGGTATATTTGGTAAATATAATGACTCACATTGTCCAGGGAGACTGGCTGTAATTTGGTAAATATGATGACACACATTGTCCAGGGAGACTGAGTGTATTTGGTGAATATAACGGCACACATTGTCCATGGAGACTGGGTATATTTGGTAAATATAATGACTCACATTGTCCAGGGAGACTGGGTGTATTTGGTGAATAAAATGACTCACATTGTCCAGGGAGACTGGGTGTATTTGGTAAATATAATGACACACATTGTCCAGGGAGACTGGGTCTATTTGGTAAATATAATGACACACATTGTCCAGGGAGACTGGGTGTATTTGGTAAATATAATGACACACATTGTCCAGGGAGACTGGGTGTATTTGGTAAATATAATGACTCACATTGTCCAGGGAGACTGGGTCTATTTGGTAAAAATAATGACTCACATTGTCCAGGGAGACTGGGTGTAATTGGTAAATATAATGGCACACATTGTCCAGGGAGACTGGGTGTATTTGGTTAATATAATGACTCACATTGTCCAGGGAGACTGGGTTTATTTGGTAAATATAATGACTCACATTGTCCAGGGAGACTATGTATATTTGGTAAATGTCATGACTCACATTGTTCAGGGAGACTGGGTGTATTTGGTAAATATAATGACTCACATTGTCCAGGGAGACTGGGTATATTTGGTAAATGTCATGACTCACATTGTCCAGGGAGACTGGGTGTATTTGATAAATATAATGACTCACATTGTCCAGGGAGACTGGTTATATTAGGTAAATATAATGACTCACATCTACAGGGAGACTAGGTGTATTTGGTAAATATAATGACTCACATTGTGCAGGGAGACTGGGTTTATTTGGTAAATATAATGACTCACATTGTCCAGGGAGACTGGGTGTATTTGGTAAATATAATGGCACACATTGTCCAGGGAGACTGGGAATTTTTGGTGAATAAAATGTCTCACATTGTCCAGGGAGACTGGGTGTATTTGGTAAATATAATGACACACATTGTCCAGGGAGACTGGGTGTATTTGGTAAATATAATGACTCACATTGTCCAGGGAGACTGGGTGTATTTGCTAAATATAATGGCACACATTGTCCAGGGAGACTGAGTGTATTTCGTTAATATAATGACTCACATTGTCCAGGGCGACTGGGTATATTTGGTAAATGTAATGACTCACATTGTCCAGGCAGACTGGGTGTATTTAGTAAAAATAATGACTCACATTGTCCAGGGAGACTGAGTGTATTTGGTAAATATAATGGCACACATTGTCCAGGAGACTGAGTGTATTTGGTAAATATAACGACACACATTGTCCAGGGAGACTGGGTCTGTTTGGTAAATATAATGACACACATTGTCCAGGGAGACTGGGTCTATTTGGTAAATATAATGACTCACATTGTCCAGGGAGACTGGGTGTAATTGGTAAATATAATGGCACACATTGTCCAGGGAGACTGCGTGTATTTGGTTAATATAATGACTCACATTGTCCAGGGAGACTGGGTCTATTTGGTAAATATAATGACACACATTGTCCAGGGAGACTGGGTCTATTTGGTAAATATAATGACTCACATTGTCCAGGGAGACTGGGTGTAATTGGTAAATATAATGACACACATTGTCCAGGGAGACTGCGTGTATTTGGTTAATATAATGACTCACATTGGCCAGGGAGACTGGGTATATTTGGTAAATGTAATGACTCACATTGTCCAGGCAGACTGGGTGTATTTGGTAAATATAATGGCACACATTGTCCAGGGAGACTGGGTGCATTTGGTAAATATAATGACACACATTCTCCAGGGAGACTGAGTGTATTTGGTAAATATAATGTCACACATTGTCCAGGGAGACTGGGTATATTTGGTAAATATAATGACTCACATTGTCCAGGGAGACTGGGTGTATTGGTAAATATAATGACACACATTGTCCAGGGAGACTGGGTCTATTTGGTAAAAATAATGACTCACATTGTCCAGGGAGACTGGGTGTAATTGGTAAATATAATGGCACACATTGTCCAGGGAGACTGGGTGTATTTGGTTCATATAATGGCACACATTGTCCAGGGAGACTGGGTCTATTTGGTAAATGTAATGACTCACATTGTCCAGGCAGACTGGGTGTATTTGGTAAATATAATGACTCACATTGTCCAGGGAGACTGAGTGTATTTGGTAAATATAATGGCACACATTGTCCAGGAGACTGAGTGTATTTGGTAAATATAACGACACACATTGTCCAGGGAGACTGGGTCTATTTGGTAAATATAATGACACACATTGTCCAGGGAGACTGGGTCTATTTGGTAAATATAATGACTCACATTGTCCAGGGAGACTGGGTGCAATTGGTAAATATAATGGCACACATTGTCCAGGGTGACTGGGTCTATTTGGTAAATATAATGACACACATTGTCCAGGGAGACTGGGTCTATTTGGTAAATATAATGACTCACATTGTCCAGGGAGACTGGGTGCAATTGGTAAATATAATGGCACACATTGTCCAGGGTGACTGGGTCTATTTGGTAAATATAATGACACACATTGTCCAGGGAGACTGGGTCTATTTGGTAAATATAATGACTCACATTGTCCAGGGAGACTGGGTGTAATTGGTCAATATAATGAGACACATTGTCCAGGGAGACTGCGTGTATTTGGTTAATATAATGACTCACATTGTCCAGGGAGACTGGGTGTATTTGGTAAATATAATTACTCACATTGGCCAGGGAGACTGGGTATATTTGGTAAATGTAATGACTCACATTGTCCAGGCAGACTGGGTGTATTTGGTAAATATAATGGCACACATTGTCCAGGGAGACTGGGTGCATTTGGTAAATATAATGACACACATTGTCCAGGGAGACTGAGTGTATTTGGTAAATATAATGTCACACATTGTCCAGGGAGACTGGGTATATTTGGTAAATATAATGACTCACATTGTCCAGGGAGACTGGGTCTATTGGTAAATATAATGACACACATTGTCCAGGGAGACTGGGTCTATTTGGTAAAAATAATGACTCACATTGTCCAGGGAGACTGGGTGTAATTGGTAAATATAATGGCACACATTGTCCAGGGAGACTGGGTGTATTTGGTTAATATAATGGCACACATTGTCCAGGGAGACTGGGTGTAATTGGTAAATATAATGACACACATTGTCCAGGGAGACTGGCTGTAATTTGGTAAATATGATGACACACATTGTCCAGGGAGACTGAGTGTATTTGGTAAATATAATGGCACACATTGTCCATGGAGACTGGGTATATTTGGTAAATATAATGACTCACATTGTCCAGGGAGACTGGGTGTATTTGGTGAATAAAATGACTCACATTGTCCAGGGAGACTGGGTGTATTTGGTAAATGTAATGACTCACATTGTCCAGGCAGACTGGGTGTATTCGGTAAATATAATGGCACACATTGTCCAGGGAGACTGGGTGCATTTGGTAAATATAATGACACACATTGTCCAGGGAGACTGAGTGTATTTGGTAAATATAATGTCACACATTGTCCAGGGAGACTGGGTATATTTGGTAAATATAATGACTCACATTGTCCAGGGAGACTGGGTGTATTGGTAAATATAATGACACACATTGTCCAGGGAGACTGGGTCTATTTGGTAAAAATAATGACTCACATTGTCCAGGGAGACTGGGTGTAATTGGTAAATATAATGGCACGCATTGTCCAGGGAGACTGGGTGTATTTGGTTCATATAATGGCACACATTGTCCAGGGAGACTGTGTCTATTTGGTAAATGTAATGACTCACATTGTCCAGGCAGACTGGGTGTATTTGGTAAATATAATGACTCACATTGTCCAGGGAGACTGAGTGTATTTGGTAAATATAATGGCACACATTGTCCAGGAGACTGAGTGTATTTGGTAAATATAATGACACACATTGTCCAGGGAGACTGGGTCTATTTGGTAAATATAATGACTCACATTGTCCAGGGAGACTGGGTGCAATTGGTAAATTTCATGGCACACATTGTCCAGGGTGACTGGGTCTATTTGGTAAATATAATGACACACATTGTCCAGGGAGACTGGGTCTATTTGGTAAATATAATGACTCACATTGTCCAGGGAGACTGGGTGTAATTGGTCAATATAATGACACACATTGTCCAGGGAGAATGGGTGTATTTGGTTAATATAATGACTCACATTGTCCAGGGAGACTGGGTTTATTTGGTAAATATAATGACACACATTGTCCAGGGAGAATGGGTATATTTGGTAAATATAATGACTCACATTGTCCAGGGAGACTGGGTTTATTTGGTAAATATAATGACTCACATTGTCCAGGGAGACAGTGTATATTTGGTAAATGTCATGACTCACATTGTCCAGGGAGACGGGGTGTATTTGGTAAATATAATGACTCACATTGTCCAGGGAGACTGAGTGTATTTGGTAAATATAATGGCACACATCGTCCAGGAGACTGAGTGTATTTGGTAAATATAACGACACACATTGTCCAGGGAGACTGGGTCTATTTGGCAAATATAATGACACACATTGTCCAGGGAGACTGGGTCTATTTGGTAAATATAATGACTCACATTGTCCAGGGAGACTGGGTGTAATTGGTAAATATAATGGCACACATTGTCCAGGGAGACTGGGTCTATTTGGTAAATATAATGACACACATTGTCCAGGGAGACTGGGTGTAATTGGTAAATATAATGACACACATTGTCCAGGGAGACTGCGTGTATTTGGTTAATATAATGACTCACATTGTCCAGGGAGACTGGGTGTATTTGGTAAATATAATGACTCACATTGTCCAGGGAGACTGGGTATATTTGGTAAATGTAATGACTCACATTGTCCAGGCAGACTGGGTGTATTTGGTAAATATAATGGCACACATTGTCCAGGGAGACTGGGTGCATTTGGTAAATATAATGACACACATTGTCCAGGGAGACTGAGTGTATTTGGTAAATATAATGTCACACATTGTCCAGGGAGACTGGGTATATTTGGTAAATATAATGACTCACATTGTCCAGGGAGACTGGCTGTAATTTGGTAAATATGATGACACACATTGTCCAGGGAGACTGAGTGTATTTGGTAAATATAATGGCACACATTGTCCATGGAGACTGGGTATATTTGGTAAATATAATGACTCACATTGTCCAGGGAGACTGGGTGTATTTGGTGAATAAAATGACTCACATTGTCCAGGGAGACTGGGTGTATTTGGTAAATATAATGACACACATTGTCCAGGGAGACTGGGTCTATTTGGTAAATATAATGACACACATTGTCCAGGGAGACTGGGTGTAATTGGTAAATATAATGGCACACATTGTCCAGGGAGACTGGGTGTATTTGGTTAATATAATGGCACACATTGTCCAGGGAGACTGGGTGTATTTGGTAAATATAATGGCACACATTGTCCAGGGAGACTGGGTGTAATTGGTAAATATAATGGCACACATTGTCCAGGGAGACTGGGTGTATTTGGTTAATATAATGACTCACATTGTCCAGGGAGACTGGGTCTATTTGGTAAATATAATGACTCACATTGTCCATGGAGACTGGGTGCAATTGGTAAATATAATGGCACACATTGTCCAGGGTGACTGGGTCTATTTGGTAAATATAATGACACACATTGTCCAGGGAGACTGGGTCTATTTGGTAAATATAATGACTCACATTGTCCAGGGAGACTGGGTGTAATTGGTCAATATGATGACACACATTGTCCAGGGAGACTGCTTGTATTTGGTTAATATAATGACTCACATTGTCCAGGGAGACTGGGTGTATTTGGTAAATATAATTACTCACATTGGCCAGGGAGACTGGGTATATTTGGTAAATGTAATGACTCACATTGTCCAGGCAGACTGGGTGTATTTGGTAAATATAATGGCACACATTGTCCAGGGAGACTGGGTGCATTTGGTAAATATAATGACACACATTGTCCAGGGAGACTGAGTGTATTTGGTAAATATAATGTCACACATTGTCCAGGGAGACTGGGTATATTTGGTAAATATAATGACTCACATTGTCCAGGGAGACTGGGTCTATTGGTAAATAAATGACACACATTGTCCAGGGAGACTGGGTCTATTTGGTAAAAATAATGACTCACATTGTCCAGGGAGACTGGGTGTAATTGGTAAATATAATGGCACACATTGTCCAGGGAGACTGGGTGTATTTGGTTAATATAATGGCACACATTGTCCAGGGAGACTGGGTGTAATTGGTAAATATAATGACACACATTGTCCAGGGAGACTGGCTGTAATTTGGTAAATATGATGACACACATTGTCCAGGGAGACTGAGTGTATTTGGTAAATATAATGGCACACATTGTCCATGGAGACTGGGTATATTTGGTAAATATAATGACTCACATTGTCCAGGGAGACTGGGTGTATTTGGTGAATAAAATGACTCACATTGTCCAGGGAGACTGGGTGTATTTGGTAAATGTAATGACTCACATTGTCCAGGCAGACTGGGTGTATTTGTTAAATATAATGGCACACATTGTCCAGGGAGACTGGGTGCATTTGGTAAATATAATGACACACATTGTCCAGGGAGACTGAGTGTATTTGGTAAATATAATGTCACACATTGTCCAGGGAGACTGGGTATATTTGGTAAATATAATGACTCACATTGTCCAGGGAGACTGGGTGTATTGGTAAATATAATGACACACATTGTCCAGTGAGACTGAGTCTATTTGGTAAAAATAATGACTCACATTGTCCGGGGAGACTGGGTGTAATTGGTAAATATAATGGCACACATTGTCCAGGGAGACTGGGTGTATTTGGTTCATATAATGGCACACATTGTCCAGGGAGACTGTGTCTATTTGGTAAATGTAATGACTCACATTGTCCAGGCAGACTGGGTGTATTTGGTAAATATAATGACTCACATTGTCCAGGGAGACTGAGTGTATTTGGTAAATATAATGGCACACATTGTCCAGGAGACTGAGTGTATTTGCTAAATATAACGACACACATTGTCCAGGGAGACTGGGTCTATTTGGTAAATATAATGACACACATTGTCCAGGGAGACTGGGTCTATTTGGTAAATATAATGACTCACATTGTCCAGGGAGACTGGGTGCAATTGGTAAATATAATGGCACACATTGTCCAGGGTGACTGGGTCTATTTGGTAAATATAATGACACACATTGTCCAGGGAGACTGGGTCTATTTGGTAAATATAATGACTCACATTGTCCAGGGAGACTGGGTGTAATTGGTCAATATAATGACACACATTGTCCAGGGAGACTGCGTGTATTTGGTTAATATAATGACTCACATTGTCCAGGGAGACTGGGTGTATTTGGTAAATATAATTACTCACATTGGCCAGGGAGACTGGGTATATTTGGTAAATGTAATGACTCACATTGTCCAGGCAGACTGGGTGTATTTGGTAAATATAATGGCACACATTGTCCAGGGAGACTGGGTGCATTTGGTAAATATAATGACACACATTGTCCAGGGAGACTGAGTGTATTTGGTAAATATAATGTCACACATTGTCCAGGGAGACTGGGTATATTTGGTAAATATAATGACTCACATTGTCCAGGGAGACTGGGTCTATTGGTAAATATAATGACACACATTGTCCAGGGAGACTGGGTCTATTTGGTAAAAATAATGACTCACATTGTCCAGGGAGACTGGGTGTAATTGGTAAATATAATGGCACACATTGTCCAGGGAGACTGGGTGTATTTGGTTAATATAATGGCACACATTGTCCAGGGAGAATGGGTGTAATTGGTAAATATAATGACACACATTGTCCAGGGAGACTGGCTGTAATTTGGTAAATATGATGACACACATTGTCCAGGGAGACTGAGTGTATTTGGTAAATATAATGGCACACATTGTCCATGGAGACTGGGTATATTTGGTAAATATAATGACTCACATTGTCCAGGGAGACTGGGTGTATTTGGTGAATAAAATGACTCACATTGTCCAGGGAGACTGGGTGTATTTGGTAAATATAATGACACACATTGTCCAGGGAGACTGGGTCTATTTGGTAAATATAATGACACACATTGTCCAGGGAGACTGGGTGTAATTGGTAAATATAATGGCACACATTGTCCAGGGAGACTGGGTGTATTTGGTTAATATAATGGCACACATTGTCCAGGGAGACTGCGTGTAATTGGTAAATATAATGGCACACATTGTCCAGGGAGACTGGGTGTATTTGGTTGATATAATGACTCACATTGTCCAGGGAGACTGAGTGTATTTGGTAAATATAATGGCACACATTGTCCAGGGAGACTGGGTGTAATTGGTAAATATAATGGCACACATTGTCCAGGGAGACTGGGTGTATTTGGTTAATATAATGACTCACATTATCCAGGGAGACTGGGTGTATTTGCTAAATATAATGACTCACATTGTCCAGGGAGACTGGGTGTATTTGGTAAATATAATGACACACATTGTCCAGGGAGACTGGGTGTATTTGGTAAATATAATGACTCACATTGTCCAGGGAGACTGGGTCTATTTGGTAAAAATAATGACTCACATTGTCCAGGGAGACTGGGTGTAATTGGTAAATATAATGGCACACATTGTCCAGGGAGACTGGGTGTATTTGGTTAATATAATGACTCACATCGTCCAGGGAGACTGGGTTTATTTGGTAAATATAATGACTCACATTGTCCAGGGAGACTGGGTATATTTGGTAAATGACATGACTCACATTGTCCAGGGAGACTGGGTGTATTTGGTAAATATAATGACTCACATTGTCCAGGGAGACTGGGTGTATTTGATAAATATAATGACTCACATTGTCCAGGGAGACTGGTTATATTAGGTAAATATAATGACTCACATCTGCATGGAGACTAGGTGTATTTGGTAAATATAATGACTCACATTGTGCAGGGAGACTGGGTTTATTTGGTAAATATAATGACTCACATTGTCCAGGGAGACTGGGTGTATTTGGTAAATATAATGGCACACATTGTCCAGGGAGACTGGGAATATTTGGTGAATAAAATGTCTCACATTGTCCAGGGAGACTGGGTGTATTTGGTAAATATAATGACACACATTGTCCAGGGAGACTGGGTGTATATGGTAAATATAATGACTCACATTGTCCAGGGAGACTGGGTGTATTTGCTAAATATAATGGCACACATTGTCCAGGGAGACTGAGTGTATTTGGTTAATATAATGACTCACATTGTCCAGGGCGACTGGGTATCTTTGGTAAATGTAATGACTCACATTGTCCAGGCAGACTGGGTGTATTTGGTAAATATAATGACTCACATTGTCCAGGGAGACTGAGTGTATTTGGTAAATATAATGGCACACATTGTCCAGGAGACTGAGTGTATTTGGTAAATATAACGACACACATTGTCCAGGGAGACTGGGTCTATTTGGTAAATATAATGACACACATTGTCCAGGGAGACTGGGTCTATTTGGTAAATATAATGACTCACATTGTCCAGGGAGACTGGGTGTAATTGGTAAATATAATGGAACACATTGTCCAGGGAGACTGCGTGTATTTGGTTAATATAATGACTCACATTGTCCAGGGAGACTGAGGGTATTTGGTAAATATAATGGCACACATTGTCCAGGGAGACTGGGTCTATTTGGTAAATATAATGACTCACATTGTCCAGGGAGACTGGGTGTAATTGGTAAATATAATGACACACATTGTCCAGGGAGACTGCGTGTATTTGGTTAATATAATGACTCACATTGTCCAGGGAGACTGGGTGTATTTGGTAAATATAATTCCTCACATTGGCCAGGGAGACTGGGTATATTTGGTCAATGTAATGACTCACATTGTCCAGGCAGACTGGGTGTATTTGGTAAATATAATGGCACACATTGTCCAGGGAGACTGGGTGCATTTGGTAAATATAATGACACACATTGTCCAGGGAGACTGAGTGTATTTGGGAAATATAATGGCACACATTGTCCAGGGAGACTGGGTGTATTTGGTAAATATAATGACTCACATTGTCCAGGGAGACTGGGTGTATTGGTAAATATAATGACACACATTGTCCAGGGAGACTGGGTCTATTTGGTAAAAATAATGACTCACATTGTCCAGGGAGACTGGGTGTAATTGGTAAATATAATGGCACACATTGTCCAGGGAGACTGGGTGTATTTGGTTAATATAATGGCACACATTGTCCAGGGAGACTGGGTGTAATTGGTAAATATAATGACACACATTGTCCAGGGAGACTGGCTGTAATTTGGTAAATATGATGACACACATTGTCCAGGGAGACTGAGTGTATTTGGTAAATATAATGGCACACATTGTCCATGGAGACTGGGTATATTTGGTAAATATAATGACTCACATTGTCCAGGGAGACTGGGTGTATTTGGTGAATAAAATGACTCACATTGTCCAGGGAGACTGGGTGTATTTGGTAAATATAATGACACACATTGTCCAGGGAGACTGGGTGTATTTGGTAAATATAATGACACACATTGTCCAGGGAGACTGGGTGTAATTGGTAAATATAATGGCACACATTGTCCAGGGAGACTGGGTGTATTTGGTTAATATAATGGCACACATTGTCCAGGGAGACTGGGTGTAATTGGTAAATATAATGGCACACATTGTCCAGGGAGACTGGGTGTATTTGGTTAATATAATGGCACACATTGTCCAGGGAGACTGGGTGTAATTGGTAAATATAATGGCACACATTATCCAGGGAGACTGGGTGTATTTGGTTAATATAATGACTCACATTGTCCAGGGAGACTGGGTGTATTTGGTAAATATAATGGCACACATTGTCCAGGGAGACTGGGTGTAATTGGTAAATATAATGGCACACATTGTCCAGGGAGACTGGGTGTATTTGGTTAATATAATGACTCACATTGTCCAGGGAGACTGGGTGTATTTGGTAAATATAATGACTCACATTGTCCAGGGAGACTGGGTGTATTTGGTAAATATAATGACACACATTGTCCAGGGAGACTGGGTGTATTTGGTAAATATAATGACTCACATTGTCCAGGGAGACTGGGTCTATTTGGTAAAAATAATGACTCACATTGTCCAGGGAGACTGGGTGTAATTGGTAAATATAATGGCACACATTGTCCAGGGAGACTGGGTGTATTTGGTTAATATAATGACTCACATTGTCCAGGGAGACTGGGTTTATTTGGTAAATATAATGACTCACATTGTCCAGGGAGACTGGGTATATTTGGTAAATGTCATGACTCACATTGTCCAGGGAGACTATGTGTATTTGGTAAATATAATGACTCACATTGTCCAGGGAGACTGGGTGTATTTGGTAAATATAATGACTCACATTGTCCAGGGAGACTGGTTATATTAGGTAAATATAATGACTCACATCTACAGGGAGACTAGGTGTATTTGGTAAATATAATGACTCACATTGTGCAGGGAGACTGGGTTTATTTGGTAAATATAATGACTCACATTGTCCAGGGAGACTGGGTGTATTTGGTAAATATAATGGCACACATTGTCCAGGGAGACTGGGAATATTTGGTGAATAAAATGTCTCACATTGTCCAGGGAGTCTGGGTGTATTTGGTAAATTTAATGACACACATTGTCCAGGGAGACTGGGTGTATTTGGTAAATATAATGACACACATTGTCCAGGGAGACTGGGTCTACTTGGTAAATATAATGACTCACATTGTCCAGGGAGACTGGGTGTATTTGGTAAATATAATGGCACACATTGTCCAGGGAGACTGAGTGTATTTGGTTAATATAATGACTCACATTGTCCAGGGCGACTGGCTATATTTGGTAAATGTAATGACTCACATTGTCCAGGCAGACTGGGTGTATTTGGTAAATATAATGACGCACATTGTCCAGGAAGACTGAGTGTATTTGGTAAATATAATGGCACACATTGTCCAGGAGACTGAGTGTATTTGGTAAATATAACGACACACATTGTCCAGGGAGACTGGGTCTATTTGGTAAATATAATGACTCACATTGTCCAGGGAGACTGGGTGTATTTGGTAAATATAATGACTCACATTGTCCAGGGAGACTGGGTTTATTTGGTAAATATAATGACTCACATTGTCCAGGGAGACTGGGTGTATTTGGTAAATAAAATGACTCACATTGTCCAGGGAGACTGGTTATATTAGGTAAATATAATGACTCACATTGTCCAGGGAGACTGGTTGTATTCGGTAAATATAAAGACTCACATTTCCAGGGAGACTGGGTATATTTGGTAAATATAATGACTCACATTGTCCAGGGAGACTGGGTGTATTTGGGAAATATGATGACTCACATTATCCAGAGAGACTGGGTGTATTTGGTAAATATAATGACTCACATTGTCCAGGGAGACTGGGTGTATTTGGTAAATATAATGACGCACATTGTCCAGGGAGACTGAGTGTATTTGGTAAATATAATGGCACACATTGTCCAGGGAGACTGGGAATATTTGGTGAATAAAATGACTCACATTGTCCAGGGAGACTGGGTGTATTTGGTAAATATAATGACACACATTGTCAGGGAGACTGGGTATATTTGGTAAATATAATGGCACATATTGTCCAGGGAGACTGGGTGTATTTGGTGAATAAAATGACTCACATTGTCCAGGGAGACTGGGTGTATTTGGTAAATATAATGACACACATTGTCCAGGGAGACTGGGTGTATTTGGTAAATATAATGACACACATTGTCCAGGGAGACTGGGTGTAATTGGTAAATATAATGGCACACATTGTCCAGGGAGACTGGGTGTATTTGGTAAATATAATGACTCACATTGTCCAGGCAGACTGGGTGTATTTGGTAAATATAATGACTCACATTGTCCAATGAGACTGAGTGTATTTGGTAAATATAATGGCACACATTGTCCAGGGAGACTGGGTATATTTGGCAAATATAATGACTCACACTGTCCAGGGAGACTGGGTGTATTTGGTAAATATAATGACACACATTGTCCAGGGAGACTGGGTCTATTTGGTAAAAATAATGACTCACATTGTCCAGGGAGACTGGGTGTAATTGGTAAATATAATGGCTCACATTGTCCAGGGAGACTGGGTGTATTTGGTAAATATAATGACACACATTGTCCAGGGAGACTGGGTGTATTTGGTGAATAAAATGACTCACATTGTCCAGGGAGACTGGGTGTATTTGGTAAATATAATGACACACATTGTCCACGGAGACTGGGTGTATTTGGTAAATATAATGACTCACATTGTCCAGGGAGACTGGGTGTATTTGGTAAATATAATGGGACACATTGTCCAGGGAGACTGGGTGTAATTGGTAAATATAATGGCACACATTGTCCAGGGAGACTGGGTGTATTTGGTTAATATAATGACTCACATTGTCCATGGAGACTGGGTGTATTTGGTAAATATAATGGCACACATTGTCCAGGGAGACTGGGTGTAATTGGTAAATATAATGACACACATTGTCCAGGGAGACTGGGTGTATTTGGTTAATATAATGACTCACATTGTCCAGGGAGACTGGGTCTATTTGGTAAATATAATGACTCACATTGTCCAGGGAGACTGGGTGTAATTGGTAAATATAATGGCACACATTGTCCAGGGAGACTGGGTGTATTTGGTTAATATAATGACTCACATTGTCCAGGGAGACTGGGTGTATTTGGTAAATAAAATGGCACACATTGTCCAGGGAGACTGGGTGTAATTGGTAAATATAATGGCACACATTGTCCAGGGAGACTGGGTGTATTTGGTTAATATAATGCCTCACATTGTCCAGGGAGACTGGGTCTATTTGGTAAAAATAATGACTCACATTGTCCAGGGAGACTGGGGGTAATTGGTAAATATAATGGCACACATTGTCCAGGGAGACTGGGTGTATTTGGTTAATATAATGACTCACATTGTCCAGGGAGACTGGTTATATTAGGTAAATATAATGACTCACATCTAAAGGGAGACTAGGTGTATTTGGTAAATATAATGACTCACATTGTCCAGGGAGACTGGGTTTATTTGATAAATATAATGGCACACATTGTCCAGGGAGACTGGGTGTATTTGGTTAATATAATGACTCACATTGTCCAGGGAGACTGGGTGTATTTGGTTAATATAATGACTCACATTGTCCAGGGAGACTGGTTATATTAGGTAAATATGATGACTCACATCTGCAGGGAGACTAGGTGTATTTGGTAAATATAATGACTCACATTGTCCAGGGAGACTGGGTTTATTTGGTAAATATAATGACTCACATTGTCCAGGGAGTCTGGGTGTATTTGGTAAATATAATGACTCTCATTGTCCAGGGAGACTGGTTATATTAGGTAAATATAATGAACCACATTGTCCAGGGAAACTGGGTGTATTCGGTAAATATAAAGACTCACATTTCCAGGGAGACTGGGTGTATTTGGTAAATATAATGACTCACATTGTCCAGGGAGACTGGGTGTATTTGGTAAATATGATGACTCACATTGTCCAGAGAGACTGGGTGTATTTGGTAAATATAATGACTCACATTGTACAGGGAGACTGGGTGTATTTGGTAAATATGA
Source organism: Heptranchias perlo (assembly GCF_035084215.1). Taxonomy (NCBI): domain Eukaryota; kingdom Metazoa; phylum Chordata; class Chondrichthyes; order Hexanchiformes; family Hexanchidae; genus Heptranchias; species Heptranchias perlo. The sequence goes on along the minus strand of NW_027139217.1, from coordinate 505,475 downwards.
TGACACACATTGTCCAGGGAGACTGAGTGTATTTGGTAAATATAATGGCACACATTGTCCAGGGAGACTTGGTATATTTGGTGAATAAAATGACTCACATTGTCCAGGGAGACTGGGTGTATTTGGTAAATATAATGACACACATTGTCCAGGGAGACTGGGTGTATTTGGTAAATATAATGACACACATTGTCCAGGGAGACTGGGTCGACTTGGTAAATATAATGACTCACATTGTCCAGGGAGACTGGGTGTATTTGGTAAATATAATGGCACACATTATCCAGGGAGACTGGGTGTATTTGGTTAATATCATGACTCACATTGTCCAGGGAGACTGGGTGTATTTGGTAAATATAGTTACTCACATTGGCCAGGGCGACTGGGTGTACTTGGTAAATATAACGACTCACATTGTCCATAGAGACTGGGTGTTTTTGGTAAATATAATGGCACACATTGTCCAGGGAGACTGGGTATATTTGGTAAATATAATGACTCACATTGTCCAGGGAGACTGGGTGTATTTGGTAAATATAATGACACACATTGTCCAGGGAGACTGGGTCTATTTGGTAAAAATAATGACTCACATTGTCCAGGGATACTGGGTGTAATTGGTAAATATAATGGCTCACATTGTCCAGGGAGACTGGGTGTATTTGGTTAATATAATGACTCACATTGTCCAGAGAGACTGGGTGTATTTGGTAAATATAATGACTCACATTGGCCAGGGAGACTGGGTATATTTGGTAAATGTCATGACTCACATTGTCCGGGGAGACTGGGTGTATTTGGTAAATATAATGACACACATTGTCCAGGGAGACTGGGTGTATTTGTTAAATATAATGACACACATTGTCCATCGAGACTGGGTGTATTTGTTAAATATAATGACTCACATTGTCCAGGGAGACTGGGTTTATTTGGTAAATATAATGACTCACATTGGCCAGGGAGACTGGGTGTATTTGGTAAATATAATGACTCACATTGTCCAGGGAGACTGGTTATATTAGGTAAATATAATGACTCACATCGTCCAGGGAGACTGGGTGTATTTGGTAAATATAATGACACACATTTTCCAGGGAGACTGGGTGTAATTGGTAAATATAATGGCACACATTGTCCAGGGAGACTGGGTCTATTTGGTGAATATAATGACTCACATTGTCCAGGGAGACTGGGTATATTTGGTAAATGTCATGACTCACATTGTCCAGGGAGATTGGGTGTATTTGGTAAATATAATGACACACATTGTCCAGGGAGACTGGGTGTATTTGGTAAATATAATGACTCACATTGTCCAGGGAGAATGGGTGTATTTGGTAAATGTAATGACTCACATTGTCCAGGCAGACTGGGTGTATTTGGTAAATATAACGACTCACATTGTCCAGAGAGACTGGGTGTTTTTGGTAAATATAATGACTCACATTGTCCAGGGAGTCTGGGTGCATTTGGTAAATATAATGACACACATTGTCGAGGGAGACAGAGTGTATTTGGTAAATATAATGACACACATTGTCCAGGGAGACTGGGTATATTTGGTAAATATAATGACACACATTGTCCAGGGAGACTGGGTATATTTGGTAAATATAATGACACACATTGTCCAGGGTGACTGGGTCTATTTGGTAAAAATAATGACTCACATTGTCCAGGGAGACTGGGTGTAATTGGTAAATATAATGGCTCACATTGTCCAGAGAGACTGGGTGTATTTGTTAAATATAATGACTCACATTGGCCAGGGAGACTGGGTGTATTTGGTAAATATAATGACACACATTGTCCAGGGAGACTGGGTGTATTTGGTAAATATAATGACACACATTGTCCAGGGAGACTGGGTGTATTTGGTAAATATAATGACTCACCTTGTCCAGGGAGACTGGGTTTATTTGGTAAATATAATGACTCACATTAGCCAGGGAGACTGGGTGTATTTGGTAAATATAATGACTCACATTGTCCAGGGAGACTGGGTGTAATTGGTAAATATAATGGCTCACATTGTCCAGGGAGACTGGGTGTATTTGGTAAAAATAATGACTCACATTGTCCAGGGAGACTGGGTGTAATTGGTAAATATAATGGCTCACATTGTCCAGGGAGACTGGGTGTATTTGGTAAATATAATGACACACATTGTCCAGGGAGACTGGGTGTATTTGGTGAATAAAATGACTCACATTGTCCAGGGAGACTGGGTGTATTTGGTAAATATAATGACACACATTGTCCACGGAGACTGGGTGTATTTGGTTAATATAGTGACTCACATTGTCCAGGGAGACTGGGTGTATTTGGTAAATATAATGGCACACATTGTCCAGGGAGACTGAGTGTATTTGGTTAATATAATGACTCCCATTGTCCAGGGCGACTGGGTATATTTGGTAAATGTGATGACTCACATTGTCCAGGCAGACTGGGTGTATTATGTAAATATAATGACTCACATTGTCCAATGAGACTGAGTGTATTTGGTAAATATAATGGCACACATTGTCCAGGGAGACTGGGTATATTTGCCAAATATAATGACACACATTGGCCAGGGAGACTGGGTATATTTGGTAAATGTCATGACTCACATTGTCCAGGGAGATTGGGTGTATTTGGTAAATATAATGACACACATTGTCCAGGGAGACTGGGTGTATTTGGTAAATATAATGACTCACATTGTCCAGGGAGAATGGGTGTATTTGGTAAATGTAATGAGTCACATTGTCCAGGCAGACTGGGTGTATTTGGTAAATGTAACGACTCACATTGTCCAGAGAGACTGGGTGTTTTTGGTAAATATAATGACTCACATTGTCCAGGGAGTCTGGGTGCATTTGGTAAATATAATGACACACATTGTCGAGGGAGAAAGAGTGTATTTGGTAAATATAATGACACACATTGTCCAGGGAGACTGAGTGTATTTGGTAAATATAATGGCACACATTGTCCAGGGAGACTGGGTATATTTGGTAAATATAATGACACACATTGTCCAGGGAGACTGGGTGTATTTGGTAAATATAATGACACACATTGTCCAGGGAGACTGGGTCTATTTGGTAAAAATAATGACTCACATTGTCCAGGGATACTGGGTGTAATTGGTAAATATAATGGCTCACATTGTCCAGGGAGACTGGGTGTATTTGGTTAATATAATGACTCACATTGTCCAGAGAGACTGGGTGTATTTGGTAAATATAATGACTCACATTGGCCAGGGAGACTGGGTATATTTGGTAAATGTCATGACTCACATTGTCCGGGGAGACTGGGTGTATTTGGTAAATATAATGACACACATTGTCCAGGGAGACTGGGTGTATTTGTTAAATATAATGACACACATTGTCCATCGAGACTGGGTGTATTTGTTAAATATAATGACTCACATTGTCCAGGGAGACTGGGTTTATTTGGTAAATATAATGACTCACATTGGCCAGGGAGACTGGGTGTATTTGGTAAATATAATGACTCACATTGTCCAGGGAGACTGGTTATATTAGGTAAATATAATGACTCACATCATCCAGGGAGACTGGGTGTATTTGGTAAATATAATGACACACATTGTCCAGGGAGACTGGGTGTAATTGGTAAATATAATGGCACACATTGTCCATGGAGACTGGGTCTATTTGGTGAATATAATGACTCACATTGTCCAGGGAGACTGGGTATATTTGGTAAATGTCATGACTCACATTGTCCAGGGAGATTGGGTGTATTTGGTAAATATAATGACACACATTGTCCAGGGAGACTGGGTGTATTTGGTAAATATAATGACTCACATTGTCCAGGGAGAATGGGTGTATTTGGTAAATGTAATGACTCACATTGTCCAGGCAGACTGGGTGTATTTGGTAAATGTAACGACTCACATTGTCCAGAGAGACTGGGTGTTTTTGGTAAATATAATGACTCACATTGTCCAGGGAGTCTGGGTGCATTTGGTAAATATAATGACACACATTGTCGAGGGAGACAGAGTGTATTTGGTAAATATAATGACACACATTGTCCAGGGAGACTGGGTATATTTGGTAAATATAATGACACACATTGTCCAGGGAGACTGGGTATATTTGGTAAATATAATGACACACATTGTCCAGGGTGACTGGGTCTATTTGGTAAAAATAATGACTCACATTGTCCAGGGAGACTGGGTGTAATTGGTAAATATAATGGCTCACATTGTCCAGAGAGACTGGGTGTATTTGTTAAATATAATGACTCACATTGGCCAGGGAGACTGGGTGTATTTGGTAAATATAATGACACACATTGTCCAGGGAGACTGGGTGTATTTGGTAAATATAATGACACACATTGTCCAGGGAGACTGGGTGTATTTGGTAAATATAATGACTCACCTTGTCCAGGGAGACTGGGTTTATTTGGTAAATATAATGACTCACATTAGCCAGGGAGACTGGGTGTATTTGGTAAATATAATGGCTCACATTGTGCAGGGAGACTGGGTGTATTTGGTAAAAATAATGACTCACATTGTCCAGGGAGACTGGGTGTAATTGGTAAATATAATGGCTCACATTGTCCAGGGAGACTGGGTGTATTTGGTAAAAATAATGACTCACATTGTCCAGGGAGACTGGGTGTAATTGGTAAATATAATGGCTCACATTGTCCAGAGAGACTGGGTGTTTTTGGTAAATATAATGACTCACATTGTCCAGGGAGACTGGGTGCATTTGGTAAATATAATGACACACATTGTCGAGGGAGACAGAGTGTATTTGGTAAATATAATGACACACATTATCCAGGGAGACTGGGTATGTTTGGTAAATATAATGACACACATTGTCCAGGGAGACTGGGTATATTTGGTAAATATAATGACACACATTGTCCAGGGAGACTGGGTGTATTTGGTGAATAAAATGACTCACATTGTCCAGGGAGACTGGGTGTATTTGGTAAATATAATGACACACATTGTCCACGGAGACTGGGTGTATTTGGTAAATATAGTGACTCACATTGTCCAGGGAGACTGGGTGTATTTGGTAAATATAATGGCACACATTGTCCAGGGAGACTGAGTGTATTTGGTTAATATAATGACTCCCATTGTCCAGGGCGACTGGGTATATTTGGTAAATGTAATGACTCACATTGTCCAGGCAGACTGGGTGTATTATGTAAATATAATGACTCACATTGTCCAATGAGACTGAGTGTATTTGGTAAATATAATGGTACACATTGTCCAGGGAGACTGGGTATATTTGCCAAATATAATGACACACATTGGCCAGGGAGACTGGGTATATTTGGTAAATGTCATGACTCACATTGTCCAGGGAGAATGGGTGTATTTGGTAAATGTAATGACTCACATTGTCCAGGCAGACTGGGTGTATTTGGTAAATGTAACGACTCACATTGTCCAGAGAGACTGGGTGTTTTTGGTAAATATAATGACTCACATTGTCCAGGGAGACTGGGTGCATTTGGTAAATATAATGACACACATTGTCGAGGGAGACAGAGTGTATTTGGTAAATATAATGACACACATTATCCAGGGAGACTGGGTATGTTTGGTAAATATAATGACACACATTGTCCAGGGAGACTGGGTATATTTGGTAAATATAATGACACACATTGTCCAGGGTGACTGGGTCTATTTGGTAAAAATAATGACTCACATTGTCCAGGGAGACTGGGTGTAATTGGTAAATATAATGGCTCACATTGTCCAGAGAGACTGGGTGTATTTGTTAAATATAATGACTCACATTGGCCAGGGAGACTGGGTGTATTTGGTAAATATAATGACACACATTGTCCAGGGAGACTGGGTGTATTTGGTAAATATAATGACACACATTGTCCAGGGAGACTGGGTATATTTGGTAAATATAATGACTCACATTGTCCAGGGAGACTGGGTTTATTTGGTAAATATAATGACTCACATTAGCCAGGGAGACTGGGTGTATTTGGTAAATATAATGACTCACATTGTCCAGGGAGACTGGGTGTAATTGGTAAATATAGTGGCTCACATTGTCCAGGGAGACTGGGTGTATTTGGTAAAAATAATGACTCACATTGTCCAGGGAGACTGGGTGTAATTGGTAAATATAATGGCTCACATTGTCCAGGGAGACTGGGTGTATTTGGTAAATATAATGACTCACATTGTCCAGGGAGACTGGGTGTATTTGGTAAATATAATGGCACACATTGTCCAGGGAGACTGAGTGTATTTGGTTAATATAATGACTCCCATTGTCCAGGGCGACTGGGTATATTTGGTAAATGTAATGACTCACATTGTCCAGGCAGACTGGGTGTATTTGGTAAATATAATGACTCACATTGTCCAATGAGACTGAGTGTATTTGGTAAATATAATGGCACACATTGTCCAGGGAGACTGGGTATATTTGCCAAATATAATGACTCACATTGTCCAGGGAGACTGGGTGTATTTGGTAAATATAATGACACACATTGTCCAGGGAGACTGGGTCTATTTGGTAAAAATAATGACTCACATTGTCCAGGGAGACTGGGTGTATTTGTTAAATATAATGGCTCACATTGTCCAGGGAGACTGGGTGTATTTGGTAAATATAATGACACACATTGTCCAGGGAGACTGGGTGTAGTTGGTGAATAAAATGACTCACATTGTCCAGGGAGACTGGGTGTATTTGGTAAATATAATGACACACATTGTCCACGGAGACTGGGTGTATTTGGTAAATATAATGACTCACATTGTCCAGGGAGACTGAGTGTATTTGGTAAATATAATGGGACACATTGTCCAGGGAGACTGGGTGTAATTGGTAAATATAATGGCACACATTGTCCAGGGAGACTGGGTGTATTTGGTTAATATAATGACTCACATTGTCCAGGGAGACTGGGTGTATTTGGTAAATATAATGACTCACATTGTCCAGGGAGACTGGGTGTAATTGGTAAATATAATGGCTCACATTGTCCAGGGAGACTGGGTGTATTTGGTAAATATAATGACTCACATTGTCCAGGGAGACTGGTTATATGAGGTAAATATAATGACTCACATCGTCCAGGGAGACTGGGTGTATTTGGTAAATATAATGACACACATTGTCCAGGGAGACTGGGTGTATTTGGTAAATATAATGACACACATTGTCCAGGGAGACTGGGTGTATTTGGTAAATATAATGACTCACATTGTCCAGGGAGACTGGGTTTATTTGGTAAATATAATGACTCACATTAGCCAGGGAGACTGGGTGTATTTGGTAAATATAATGACTCACATTTCCAGGGAGACTGGGTATATTTGGTAAATATAATGACTCACATTGTCCAGGGAGACTGGGTGTATTTGGTAAATATGATGACTCACATTATCCAGAGAGACTGGGTGTATTTGGTAAATATAATGACTCACATTGTCCAGAGAGACTGGGTGTATTTGGTAAATATAATGACACACATTGTCCAGGGAGACTGAGTGTATTTGGTAAATATAATGGCACACATTGTCCAGGGAGACTGGGAATATTTGGTGAATAAAATGACTCACATTGTCCAGGGAGACTGGGTGTATTTGGTAAATATAATGACACACATTGTCAGGGAGACTGGGTGTATTTGGTAAATATAATGGCACATATTGTCCAGGGAGACTGAGTGTATTTGGTTAATATAATGACTCCCATTGTCCAGGGCGACTGGGTATATTTGGTAAATGTAATGACTCACATTGTCCAGGCAGACTGGGTGTATTTGGTAAAGAAAATGACTCACATTGTCCAATGAGACTGAGTGTATTTGGTAAATATAATGGCACACATTGTCCAGGGAGACTGGGTATATTTGGCAAATATAATGACTCACACTGTCCAGGGAGACTGGGTGTATTTGGTAAATATAATGACACACATTGTCCAGGGAGACTGGGTCTATTTGGTAAAAATAATGACTCAAATTGTCCAGGGAGACTGGGTGTAATTGGTAAATATAATGGCTCACATTGTCCAGGGAGACTGGGTGTATTTGGTAAATATAATGACACACATTGTCCAGGGAGACTGGGTGTATTTGGTGAATAAAATGACTCACATTGTCCAGGGAGACTGGGTGTATTTGGTAAATATAATGACACACATTGTCCACGGAGACTGGGTGTATTTGGTAAATATAATGACTCACATTGTCCAGGGAGACTGGGTGTATTTGGTAAATATAATGGGACACATTGTCCAGGGAGACTGGGTTTAATTGGTAAATATAATGGCACACATTGTCCAGGGAGACTGGGTGTATTTGGTTAATATAATGACTCACATTGTCCAGGGAGACTGGGTGTATTTGGTAAATATAATGGCACACATTGTCCAGGGAGACTGGGTGTAATTGGTAAATATAATGACTCACATTGTCCAGGGAGACTGGGTGTATTTGGTAAATATAATGACACACATTGTCCAGGGAGACTGGGTATATTTGGTTAATATAATGACTCACATTGTCCAGGGAGACTGGGTGTATTTGGTAAATATAATGACTCACATTGTCCAGGGAGACTGGGTGTATTTGGTTAATATAATGACTCACATTGTCCAGGGAGACTGGGTCTATTTGGTAAATATAATGACTCACATTGTCCAGGGAGACTGGGTGTATTTGGTTAATATAATGACTCACATTGTCCAGGGAGACTGGGTGTATTTGGTAAATAAAATGGCACACATTGTCCAGGGAGACTGGGTGTATTTGGTTAATATAATGCCTCACATTGTCCAGGGAGACTGGGTCTATTTGGTAAAAATAATGACTCACATTGTCCAGGGAGACTGGGTGTAATTGGTAAATATAATGGCACACATTGTCCAGGGAGACTGGGTGTATTTGGTTAATATAATGACTCACATTGTCCAGGGAGACTGGTTATATTAGGTAAATATAATGACTCACATCTAAAGGGAGACTAGGTGTATTTGGTAAATATAATGACTCACATTGTCCAGGGAGACTGGGTTTATTTGGTAAATATAATGGCACACATTGTCCAGGGAGACTGGGTGTATTTGGTTAATATAATGACTCACATTGTCCAGGGAGACTGGGTGTATTTGGTTAATATAATGACTCACATTGTCCAGGGAGACTGGTTATATTCGGTAAATATAATGACTCACATCTCCAGGGAGACTAGGTGTATTTGGTAAATATAATGACTCACATTGTCCAGGGAGACTGGGTTTATTTGGTAAATATAATGACTCACATTGTCCAGGGAGACTGGGTGTATTTGGTAAATATAATGACTCTCATTGTCCAGGGAGACTGGTTATATTAGGTAAATATAATGAACCACATTGTCCAGGGAAACTGGGTGTATTCGGTGAATATAAAGACTCACATTTCCAGGGAGACTGGGTGTATTTGGTAAATATAATGACTCACATTGTCCAGGGAGACTGGGTGTATTTGGTAAATATGATGACTCACATTGTCCAGAGAGACTGGGTGTATTTGGTAAATATAATGACTCACATTGTACAGGGAGACTGGGTGTATTTGGTAAATATAATGACACACATTGTCCAGGGAGACTGAGTGTATTTGGTACATATAATGGCACACATTGTCCAGGGAGACTGGGTATATTTGGTGAATAAAATGACTCACATTGTCCAGGGAGACTGGGTGTATTTGGTAAATATAATGACACACATTGTCCAGGGAGACTGGGTGTATTTGGTAAATATAATGACACACATTGTCCAGGGAGACTGGGTCTACTTGGTCAATATAATGACTCACATTGTCCAGGGAGACTGGGTGTATTTGGTAAATATAATGGCACACATTATCCAGGGAGACTGGGTGTATTTGGTTAATATAATGACTCACATTGTCCAGGGAGACTGGGTGTATTTGGTAAATATAACGACTCACAATGTCCATAGAGACTGGGTGTTTTTGGTAAATATAATGACACACATTGTCCAGGGAGACTGGGTGCATTTGGTAAATATAATGACACACATTGTCCAGGGAGACTGAGTGAATTTGGTAAATATAATGGCACACATTGTCCAGGGAGACTGGGTATATTTGGTAAATATAATGACTCACATTGTCCAGGGAGACTGGGTGTATTTGGTAAATATAATGACACACATTGTCCAGGGAGACTGGGTCTATTTGGTAAAAATAATGACTCACATTGTCCAGGGAGACTGGGTGTAATTGGTAAATATAATGGCTCACATTGTCCAGGGAGACTGGGTGTATTTGGTTAATATAATGACTCACATTGTCCAGAGAGACTGGGTGTATTTGGTAAATATAATGATTCACATTGGCCAGGGAGACTGGGTATATTTGGTAAATGTCATGACTCACATTGTCCGGGGAGACTGGGTGTATTTGGTAAATATAATGACACACATTGTCCAGGGAGACTGGGTGTATTTGTTAAATATAATGACACACATTGTCCATCGAGACTGGGTGTATTTGTTAAATATAATGACTCACATTGTCCAGGGAGACTGGGTTTATTTGGTAAATATAATGACTCACATTGGCCAGGGAGACTGGGTATATTTGGTAAATGTCATGACTCACATTGTCCAGGGAGATTGGGTGTATTTGGTAAATATAATGACACACATTGTCCAGGGAGACTGGGTGTATTTGGTAAATATAATGACTCACATTGTCCAGGGAGAATGGGTATATTTGGTAAATGTCATGACTCACATTGTCCGGGGAGACTGGGTGTATTTGGTAAATATAATGACACACATTGTCCAGGGAGACTGGGTGTATTTGTTAAATATAATGACACACATTGTCCATCGAGACTGGGTGTATTTGTTAAATATAATGACTCACATTGTCCAGGGAGACTGGGTATATTTGGTAAATATAATGACTCACATTGGCCAGGGAGACTGGGTGTATTTGGTAAATATAATGACTCACATTGTCCAGGGAGACTGGTTATATTAGGTAAATATAATGACTCACATCGTCCAGGGAGACTGGGTGTATTTGGTAAATATAATGACACACATTGTCCAGGGAGACTGGGTGTAATTGGTAAATATAATGGCACACATTGTCCAGGGAGACTGGGTCTATTTGGTGAATATAATGACTCACATTGTCCAGGGAGACTGGGTGTATTTGGTAAATATAATGACTCACATTGGCCAGGGAGACTGGGTATATTTGGTAAATGTCATGACTCACATTGTCCAGGGAGATTGGGTGTATTTGGTAAATATAATGACACACATTGTCCAGGGAGACTGGGTGTATTTGGTAAATATAATGACTCACATTGTCCAGGGAGAATGGGTGTATTTGGTAAATGTAATGACTCACATTGTCCAGGCAGATTGGGTGTATTTGGTAAATGTAACGACTCACATTGTCCATCGAGACTGGGTGTTTTTGGTAAATATAATGACTCACATTGTCCAGGGAGACTGGGTGCATTTGGTAAATATAATGACACACATTGTCGAGGGAGACAGAGTGTATTTGGTAAATATAATGACACACATTGTCCAGGGAGACTGGGCATATTTGGTCAATATAATGACACACATTGTCCAGGGAGACTGGGTATATTTGGTAAATATAATGACACACATTGTCCAGGGTGACTGGGTCTATTTGGTAAAAATAATGACTCACATTGTCCAGGGAGACTGGGTGTCATTGGTAAATATAATGGCTCACATTGTCCAGAGAGACTGGGTGTATTTGTTAAATATAATGACTCACATTGGCCAGGGAGACTGGGTGTATTTGGTAAATATAATGACACACATTGTCCAGGGAGACTGGGTGTATTTGGTAAATATAATGACACACATTGTCCAGGGAGACTGGGTGTATTTGGTAAATATAATGACTCACCTTGTCCAGGGAGACTGGGTTTATTTGGTAAATATAATGACTCACATTAGCCAGGGAGACTGGGTGTATTTGGTAAATATAATGACTCACATTGTCCAGGGAGACTGGGTGTAATTGGTAAATATAATGGCTCACATTGTCCAGGGAGACTGGGTGTATTTGGTAAAAATAATGACTCACATTGTCCAGGGAGACTGGGTGTAATTGGTAAATATAATGGCTCACATTGTCCAGGGAGACTGGGTGTATTTGGTAAATATAATGACACACATTGTCCAGGGAGACTGGGTGTATTTGGTGAATAAAATGACTCACATTGTCCAGGGAGACTGGGTGTATTTGGTAAATATAATGACACACATTGTCCACGGAGACTGGGTGTATTTGGTAAATATAGTGACTCACATTGTCCAGGGAGACTGGGTGTATTTGGTTAATATAATGGCACACATTGTCCAGGGAGACTGAGTGTATTTGGTTAATATAATGTCTCCCATTGTACAGGGCGACTGGGTATATTTGGTAAATGTAATGACTCACATTGTCCAGGCAGACTGGGTGTATTTGGTAAATAGAATGACTCACATTGTCCAATGAGACTGAGTGTATTTGGTAAATATAATGGCACACATTGTCCAGGGAGACTGGGTATATTTGCCAAATATAATGACTCACATTGGCCAGGGAGACTGGGTATATTTGGAAAATGTCATGACTCACATTGTCCAGGGAGATTGGGTGTATTTGGTAAATATAATGACACACATTGTCCAGGGAGACTGGGTGTATTTGGTAAATATAATGACTCACATTGTCCAGGGAGAATGGGTGTATTTGGTAAATGTAATGACTCACATTGTCCAGGCAGACTGGGTGTATTTGGTAAATGTAACGACTCACATTGTCCAGAGAGACTGGGTGTTTTTGGTAAATATAATGACTCACATTGTCCAGGGAGACTGGATGCATTTGGTAAATATGATGACACACATTGTCGAGGGAGACAGAGTGTATTTGGTAAATATAATGACACACATTGTCCAGGGAGACTGGGTATATTTGGTAAATATAATGACACACATTGTCCAGGGAGACTGGGTATATTTGGTAAATATAATGACTCACATTGTCCAGGGAGACTGGGTGTAATTGGTAAATATAATGGCTCACATTGTCCAGAGAGACTGGGTGTATTTGTTAAATATAATGACTCACATTGGCCAGGGAGACTGGGTGTATTTGGTAAATATAATGACACACATTGTCCAGGGAGACTGGGTGTATTTGGTAAATATAATGACACACATTGTCCAGGGAGACTGGGTTTATTTGTTAAATATAATGACTCACATTAGCCAGGGAGACTGGGTGTATTTGGTAAATATAATGACTCACATTGTCCAGGGAGAATGGGTGTAATTGGTAAATATAATGGCTCACATTGTCCAGGGAGACTGGGTGTATTTGGTAAAAATAATGAATCACATTGTCCAGGGAGACTGGGTGTAATTGGTAAATATAATGGCTCACATTGTCCAGGGAGACTGGGTGTATTTGGTAAATATAATGACACACATTGTCCAGGGAGACTGGGTGTATTTGGTGAATAAAATGACTCACATTGTCCAGGGAGACTGGGTGTATTTGATAAATATAATGACACACATTGTCCACGGAGACTGGGTGTATTTGGTAAATATAGTGACTCACATTGTCCAGGGAGACTGGGTGTATTTGGTAAATATAATGGCACACATTGTCCAGGGAGACTGAGTGTATTTGGTTAATATAATGACTCCCATTGTCCAGGGCAACTGGGTATATTTGGTAAATGTAATGACTCACATTGTCCAGGCAGACTGGGTGTATTTGGTAAATATAATGACTCACATTGTCCAATGAGACTGAGTGTATTTGGTAAATATAATGGCAAACATTGTCCAGGGAGACTGGGTATATTTGCCAAATATAATGACTCACATTGTCCAGGGAGACTGGGTGTTTTTGGTAAATATGATGACACACATTGTCCAGGGAGACTGGGTCTATTTGGTAAAAATAATGACTCACATTGTCCAGGGAGACTGGGTGTAATTGGTAAATATAATGGCTCACATTGTCCAGGGAGACTGGGTGTATTTGGTAAATATAATGACACACATTGTCCAGGGAGACTGGGTGTATTTGGTGAATAAAATGACTCACATTGTCCAGGGAGACTGGGTGTATTTGGTAAATATAATGACACACATTGTCCACGGAGACTGGGTGTATTTGGTAAATATAATGACTCACATTGTCCAGGGAGACTGGGTGTATTTGGTAAATATAATGGGACACATTGTCCAGGGAGACTGGGTGTAATTGGTAAATATAATGGCACACATTGTCCAGGGAGACTGGGTGTATTTGGTTAATATAATGACTCACATTGTCCAGGGAGACTGGGTGTATTTGGTAAATATAATGACTCACATTGTCCAGGGAGACTGGGTGTATTTGGTAAAAATAATGACTCACATTGTCCAGGGAGTCTGGGTGTAATTGGTAAATATAATGGCTCACATTGTCCAGGGAGACTGGGTGTATTTGGTAAATATAATGACTCACATTGTCCAGGGAGACTGGTTATATGAGGTAAATATAATGACTCACATCGTCCAGGGAGACTGGGTGTATTTGGTAAATATAATGACACACATTGTCCAGGGAGACTGGGTGTATTTGGTAACTATAATGACACACATTGTCCAGGGAGACTGGGTGTATTTGGGAAATATAATGACTCACATTGTCCAGGGAGACTGGGTTTATTTGGTAAATATAATGACTCACATTAGCCAGGGAGACTGGGTGTATTTGGTAAATATAATGACTCACATTGTCCAGGGAGACTGGGTGTATTTGGTAAAAATAATGACTCACATTGTCCAGGGAGACTGGGTGTAATTGGTAAATATAATGGCTCACATTGTCCAGGGAGACTGGGTGTATTTGGTAAATATAATGACACACATTGTCCAGGGAGACTGGGTGTATTTGGTGAATAAAATGACTCACATTGTCCAGGGAGACTGGGTGTATTTGGTAAATATAATGACACACATTGTCCACGGAGACTGGGTGTATTTGGTAAATATAGTGACTCACATTGTCCAGGGAGACTGGGTGTATTTGGTAAATATAATGGCACACATTGTCCAGGGAGACTGGGTATATTTGCCAAATATAATGACTCACATTGTCCAGGGAGACTGGGTGTAATTGGTAAATATAATGGCTCACATTGTCCAGGGAGACTGGGTGTATTTGGTAAATATAATGACACACATTGTCCAGGGAGACTGGGTGTATTTGGTGAATAAAATGACTCACATTGTCGAGGGAGACTGGGTGTATTTGGTAAATATAATGACACACATTGTCCACGGAGACTGGGTGTATTTGGTAAATATAATGACTCACATTGTCCAGGGCGACTGGGTGTATTTGGTAAATATAATGGGACACATTGTCCAGGGAGACTGGGTGTTATTGGTAAATATAATGGCACACATTGTCCAGGGAGACTGGGTGTATTTGGTTAATATAATGACTCACATTGTCCAGGGAGACTGGGTGTATTTGGTAAATATAATGGCACACATTGTCCAGGGAGACTGGGTGTAATTGGTAAATATAATGGCACACATTGTCCAGGGAGACTGGGCGTATTTGGTTAATATAATGCCTCACATTGTCCAGGGAGACTGGGTGTATTTGGTAAATATAATGGGACACATTGTCCAGGGAGACTGGGTGTAATTGGTAAATATAATGGCACACATTGTCCAGGGAGACTGGGTGTATTTGGTTAATATAATGACTCACATTGTCCAGGGAGACTGGGTGTATTTGGTAAATATAATGACTCACATTGTCCAGGGAGACTGGGTGTATTTGGTAAAAATAATGACTCACATTGTCCAGGGAGACTGGGTGTAATTGGTAAATATAATGGCTCACATTGTCCAGGGAGACTGGGTGTATTTGGTAAATATAATGACTCACATTGTCCAGGGAGACTGGTTATATGAGGTAAATATAATGACTCACATCGTCCAGGGAGACTGGGTGTATTTGGTAAATATAATGACACACATTGTCCAGGGAGACTGGGTGTATTTGGTAAATATAATGACACACATTGTCCAGGGAGACTGGGTGTATTTGGGAAATATAATGACTCACATTGTCCAGGGAGACTGGGTTTATTTGGTAAATATAATGACTCACATTGTCCAGGGAGACTGGGTGTATTTGGTAAAAATAATGACTCACATTGTCCAGGGAGACTGGGTGTAATTGGTAAATATAATGGCTCACATTGTCCAGGGAGACTGGGTGTATTTGGTAAATATAATGACACACATTGTCCAGGGAGACTGGGTGTATTTGGTGAATAAAATGACTCACATTGTCCAGGGAGACTGGGTGTATTTGGTAAATATAATGACACACATTGTCCACGGAGACTGGGTGTATTTGGTAAATATAGTGACTCACATTGTCCAGGGAGACTGGGTGTATTTGGTAAATATAATGGCACACATTGTCCAGGGAGACTGGGTATATTTGCCAAATATAATGACTCACATTGTCCAGGGAGACTGGGTGTATTTGGTAAATATAATGACACACATTGTCCAGGGAGACTGGGTCTATTTGGTAAAAATAATGACTCACATTGTCCAGGGAGACTGGGTGTAATTGGTAAATATAATGGCTCACATTGTCCAGGGAGACTGGGTGTATTTGGTAAATATAATGACACACATTGTCCAGGGAGACTGGGTGTATTTGATGAATAAAATGACTCACATTGTCGAGGGAGACTGGGTGTATTTGGTAAATATAATGACACACATTGTCCACGGAGACTGGGTGTATTTGGTAAATATAATGACTCACATTGTCCAGGGCGACTGGGTGTATTTGGTAAATATAATGGGACACATTGTCCAGGGAGACTGGGTGTTATTGGTAAATATAATGGCACACATTGTCCAGGGAGACTGGGTGTATTTGGTTAATATAATGACTCACATTGTCCAGGGAGACTGGGTGTATTTGGTAAATATAATGGCACACATTGTCCAGGGAGACTGGGTGTAATTGGTAAATATAATGGCACACATTGTCCAGGGAGACTGGGCGTATTTGGTTAATATAATGCCTCACATTGTCCAGGGAGACTGGGTCTATTTGGCAAAAATAATGACTCACATTGTCCAGGGAGACTGGGTGCAATTGGTAAATATAATGGCACACATTGTCCAGGGAGACTGGGTCTATTTGGCAAAAATAATGACTCACATTGTCCAGGGAGACTGGGTGCAATTGGTAAATATAATGGCACACATTGTCCAGGGACACTGGGTGTATTTGGTTGATATAATGACTCACATTGTCCAGGGAGACTGGTTATATTAGGTAAATATAATGACTCACATCTACAGGGAGACTAGGTGTATTTGGTAAATATAATGGCACACATTGTCCAGGGACACTGGGTGTATTTGGTTAATATAATGACTCACATTGTCCAGGGAGACTGGTTATATTAGGTAAATATAATGACTCACATCTACAGGGAGACGAGGTGTATTTGGTAAATATAATGACTCACATTGTCCAGGGAGACTGGGTTTATTTGGTAAATATAATGACTCACATTGTCCAGGGAGACTGGGTGTATTTGGTATATATAATGACTCTCATTGTCCAGGGAGACTGGTAAAATTAGGTAAATATAATGAACCACATTGTCCAGGGAAACTGGGTGTATTCGGTAAATATAAAGACTCACATTTCCAGGGAGACTGGGTATATTTGGTAAATATAATGACTCACATTGTCCAGGGAGACTGGGTGTTATTGGTAAATATAATGGCACACATTGTCCAGGGAGACTGGGTGTATTTGGTTAATATAATGACTCACATTGTCCAGGGAGACTGGGTGTATTTGGTAAATATAATGGCACACATTGTCCAGGGAGACTGGGTGTAATTGGTAAATATAATGGCACACATTGTCCAGGGAGACTGGGCGTATTTGGTTAATATAATGCCTCACATTGTCCAGGGAGACTGGGTGTATTTGGTAAATATAATGGGACACATTGTCCAGGGAGACTGGGTGTAATTGGTAAATATAATGGCACACATTGTCCAGGGAGACTGGGTGTATTTGGTTAATATAATGACTCACATTGTCCAGGGAGACTGGGTGTATTTGGTAAATATAATGACTCACATTGTCCAGGGAGACTGGGTGTATTTGGTAAAAATAATGACTCACATTGTCCAGGGAGACTGGGTGTAATTGGTAAATATAATGGCTCACATTGTCCAGGGAGACTGGGTGTATTTGGTAAATATAATGACTCACATTGTCCAGGGAGACTGGTTATATGAGGTAAATATAATGACTCACATCGTCCAGGGAGACTGGGTGTATTTGGTAAATATAATGACACACATTGTCCAGGGAGACTGGGTGTATTTGGTAAATATAATGACACACATTGTCCAGGGAGACTGGGTGTATTTGGGAAATATAATGACTCACATTGTCCAGGGAGACTGGGTTTATTTGGTAAATATAATGACTCACATTGTCCAGGGAGACTGGGTGTATTTGGTAAAAATAATGACTCACATTGTCCAGGGAGACTGGGTGTAATTGGTAAATATAATGGCTCACATTGTCCAGGGAGACTGGGTGTATTTGGTAAATATAATGACACACATTGTCCAGGGAGACTGGGTGTATTTGGTGAATAAAATGACTCACATTGTCCAGGGAGACTGGGTGTATTTGGTAAATATAATGACACACATTGTCCACGGAGACTGGGTGTATTTGGTAAATATAGTGACTCACATTGTCCAGGGAGACTGGGTGTATTTGGTAAATATAATGGCACACATTGTCCAGGGAGACTGGGTATATTTGCCAAATATAATGACTCACATTGTCCAGGGAGACTGGGTGTATTTGGTAAATATAATGACACACATTGTCCAGGGAGACTGGGTCTATTTGGTAAAAATAATGACTCACATTGTCCAGGGAGACTGGGTGTAATTGGTAAATATAATGGCTCACATTGTCCAGGGAGACTGGGTGTATTTGGTAAATATAATGACACACATTGTCCAGGGAGACTGGGTGTATTTGATGAATAAAATGACTCACATTGTCGAGGGAGACTGGGTGTATTTGGTAAATATAATGACACACATTGTCCACGGAGACTGGGTGTATTTGGTAAATATAATGACTCACATTGTCCAGGGCGACTGGGTGTATTTGGTAAATATAATGGGACACATTGTCCAGGGAGACTGGGTGTTATTGGTAAATATAATGGCACACATTGTCCAGGGAGACTGGGTGTATTTGGTTAATATAATGACTCACATTGTCCAGGGAGACTGGGTGTATTTGGTAAATATAATGGCACACATTGTCCAGGGAGACTGGGTGTAATTGGTAAATATAATGGCACACATTGTCCAGGGAGACTGGGCGTATTTGGTTAATATAATGCCTCACATTGTCCAGGGAGACTGGGTCTATTTGGCAAAAATAATGACTCACATTGTCCAGGGAGACTGGGTGCAATTGGTAAATATAATGGCACACATTGTCCAGGGAGACTGGGTCTATTTGGCAAAAATAATGACTCACATTGTCCAGGGAGACTGGGTGCAATTGGTAAATATAATGGCACACATTGTCCAGGGACACTGGGTGTATTTGGTTAATATAATGACTCACATTGTCCAGGGAGACTGGTTATATTAGGTAAATATAATGACTCACATCTACAGGGAGACTAGGTGTATTTGGTAAATATAATGGCACACATTGTCCAGGGACACTGGGTGTATTTGGTTAATATAATGACTCACATTGTCCAGGGAGACTGGTTATATTAGGTAAATATAATGACTCACATCTACAGGGAGACGAGGTGTATTTGGTAAATATAATGACTCACATTGTCCAGGGAGACTGGGTTTATTTGGTAAATATAATGACTCACATTGTCCAGGGAGACTGGGTGTATTTGGTATATATAATGACTCTCATTGTCCAGGGAGACTGGTAAAATTAGGTAAATATAATGAACCACATTGTCCAGGGAAACTGGGTGTATTCGGTAAATATAAAGACTCACATTTCCAGGGAGACTGGGTATATTTGGTAAATATAATGACTCACATTGTCCAGGGAGACTGGGTGTATTTGGTAAATATGATGACTCAAATTGTACAGGGAGACTGGGTGTATTTGGTAAATATAATGACACACATTGTCCAGGGAGACTGAGTGTATTTGGTAAATATAATGGCACACATTGTCCAGGGAGACTGGGTATATTTGGTGAATAAAATGACTCACATTGTCCAGGGAGACTGGGTGTATTTGGTACATATAATGACACACATTGTCCAGGGAGACTGGGTCTACTTGGTAAATATAATGACTCACATTGTCCAGGGAGACTGGGTGTATTTGGTAAATATAATGACACACATTGTCCAGGGAGACTGGGTCTACTTGGTAAATATAATGACTCACATTGTCCAGGGAGACTGGGTGTATTTGGTAAATATAATGGCACACATTGTCCAGGGAGACTGGGTGTATTTGGTTCATATAATGACTCACATTGTCCAGGGAGACTGGGTGTATTTGGTAAATGTAATGACTCACATTGTCCAGGGAGACTGGGTGTATTTGGTAAATATAACGACTCACATTGTCCATAGAGACTGGGTGTTTTTGGTAAATATAATGACACACATTGTCCAGGGAGACTGGGTGCATTTGGTAAATATAATGACACACATTGTCCAGGGAGACTGAGTGTATTTGGTAAATATAATGGCACACATTGTCCAGGGAGACTGGGTATATTTGGTAAATATAATGACTCACATTGTCCAGGGAGACTGGGTGTATTTGGTAAATATAATGACACACATTGTCCAGGGAGACTGGGTCTATTTGGTAAAAATAATGACTCACATTGTCCAGGGAGACTGGGTGTAATTGGTAAATATAATGGCTCACATTGTCCAGGGAGACTGGGTGTATTTGGTTAATATAATGACTCACATTGTCCAGAGAGACTGGGTGTATTTGGTAAATATAATGACTCACATTGGCCAGGGAGACTGGGTATATTTGGTAAATGTCATGACTCACGTTGTCCAGGGAGACTGGGTGTATTTGGTAAATATAATGACACACATTGTCCAGGGAGACTGGGTGTATTTGTTAAATATAATGACACACATTGTCCAGGGAGACTGGGTGTATTTGGTAAATATAATGACTCACATTGTCCAGGGAGACTGGGTGTATTTGGTAAATAAAATGACTCACATTGTCCAGGGAGACTGGTTATATTAGGGAAATATAATGACTCACATCGTCCAGGGAGACTGGGTGTATTTGGTAAATATAATGACTCACATTGTCCAGGGAGACTGGGTGTAATTGGTAAATATAATGGCACACATTGTCCAGGGAGACTGGGTCTATTTGGTGAATATAATGACTCACATTGTCCAGGCAGACTGGGTGTATTTGGTAAATATAATGACTCACATTGGCCAGGGAGACTGGGTATATTTGGTAAATGTCATGACTCACATTGTCCAGGGAGACTGGGTGTATTTGGTAAATATAATGACTCACATTGTCCAGGGAGACTGGGTGTATTTGATGAATAAAATGACTCACATTGTCGAGGGAGACTGGGTGTATTTGGTAAATATAATGACACACATTGTCCACGGAGACTGGGTGTATTTGGTAAATATAATGACTCACATTGTCCAGGGCGACTGGGTGTATTTGGTAAATATAATGGGACACATTGTCCAGGGAGACTGGGTGTTATTGGTAAATATAATGGCACACATTGTCCAGGGAGACTGGGTGTATTTGGTTAATATAATGACTCACATTGTCCAGGGAGACTGGGTGTATTTGGTAAATATAATGGCACACATTGTCCAGGGAGACTGGGTGTAATTGGTAAATATAATGGCACACATTGTCCAGGGAGACTGGGCGTATTTGGTTAATATAATGCCTCACATTGTCCAGGGAGACTGGGTCTATTTGGCAAAAATAATGACTCACATTGTCCAGGGAGACTGGGTGCAATTGGTAAATATAATGGCACACATTGTCCAGGGACACTGGGTGTATTTGGTTAATATAATGACTCACATTGTCCAGGGAGACTGGTTATATTAGGTAAATATAATGACACACATTGTCCACGGAGACTGGGTGTATTTGGTAAATATAATGACTCACATTGTCCAGGCAGACTGGGTGTATTTGGTAAATGTAACGACTCACATTGTCCAGAGAGACTGGGTGTTTTTGGTAAATATAATGACTCACATTGTCCAGGGAGACTGGGTGCATTTGGTAAATATAATGACACACATTGTCGAGGGAGACAGAGTGTATTTGGTAAATATAATTGCACACATTGTCCAGGGAGACTGGGTATATTTGGTAAATATAATGACACACATTGTCCAGGGTGACTGGGTCTATTTGGTAAAAATAATGACTCACATTGTCCAGGGAGACAGGGTGTAATTGGTAAATATAATGGCTCACATTGTCCAGAGAGACTGGGTGTATTTGTTAAATATATTGACTCACATTGGCCAGGGAGACTGGGTGTATTTGGTAAATATAATGACACACATTGTCCAGGGAGACTGGGTGTATTTGGTAAATATAATGACACACATTGTCCAGGGAGACTGGGTGTATTTGGTAAATATAATGACTCACATTGTCCAGGGAGACTGGGTTTATTTGGTAAATATAATGACTCACATTAGCCAGGGAGACTGGGTGTATTTGGTAAATATAATGACTCACATTGTCCAGGGAGACTGGGTGTATTTGGTAAAAATAATGACTCACATTGTCCAGGGAGACTGGGTGTAATTGGAAAATATAATGGCTCACATTGTCCAGGGAGACTGGGTGTATTTGGTAAATATAATGACACACATTGTCCAGGGAGACTGGGTGTATTTGGTAAATATAATGACACACATTGTCCACGGAGACTGGGTGTATTTGGTAAATATAATGACTCACATTGTCCAGGGAGACTGGGTGCATTTGGTAAATATAATGACACACATTGTCGAGGGAGACAGAGTGTGTTTGGTAAATATAATTGCACACATTGTCCAGGGAGACTGGGTATATTTGGTAAATATAATGACACACATTGTCCAGGGTGACTGGGTCTATTTGGTAAAAATAATGACTCACATTGTCCAGGGAGACTGGGTGTAATTGGTAAATATAATGGCTCACATTGTCCAGAGAGACTGGGTGTATTTGTTAAATATATTGACTCACATTGGCCAGGGAGACTGGGTGTATTTGGTAAATATAATGACACACATTGTCCAGGGAGACTGGGTGTATTTGGTAAATATAATGACACACATTGTCCAGGGAGACTGGGTGTATTTGGTAAATATAATGACTCACATTGTCCAGGGAGACTGGGTTTATTTGGTAAATATAATGACTCACATTAGCCAGGGAGACTGGATGTATTTGGTAAATATAATGACTCACATTGTCCAGGGAGACTGGGTGTATTTGGTAAAAATAATGACTCACATTGTCCAGGGAGACTGGGTGTAATTGGTAAATATAATGGCTCACATTGTCCAGGGAGACTGGGTGTATTTGGTAAATATAATGACACACATTGTCCAGGGAGACTGGGTGTATTTGGTAAATATAATGACACACATTGTCCACGGAGACTGGGTGTATTTGGTAAATATAATGACTCACATTGTCCAGGGAGACTGGGTGTATTTGGTAAATATAATGGCACATATTGTCCAGGGAGACTGGGTGTAATTGGTAAATATAATGACTCACATTGTCCAGGGAGACTGGGTCTATTTGGTAAATATAATGACACACATTGTCCAGGGAGACTGGGTGTAATTGGTAAATATAATGGCACACATTGTCCAGGGAGACTGGGTGTATTTGGTTAATATAATGACTCACATTGTCCAGGGAGACTGGGTGTATTTGGCAAATAAAATGGCACACATTGTCCAGGGAGACTGGGTGTAATTGGTAAATATGATGGCACACATTGTCCAGGGAGACTGGGTGTATTTGGTTAATATAAAGCCTCACATTGTCCAGGGAGACTGGGTCTATTTGGTAAAAATAATGACTCACATTGTCCAGGGAGACTGGGTGTAATTGGTAAATATAATGGCACACATTGTCCAGGGAGACTGGGTGTATTTGGTTAATATAATGACTCACATTGTCCAGGGAGACTGGGTGTATTCGGTAAATATAATGACTCACATTGTCCAGGGAGTCTGGGTGTATTTGGTAAATATAATGGCACACATTGTCGAGGGAGACTGGGTTTATTTGGAAAAATATTATGACTCACATTGTCCAGGGAGACTGGGTGCATTTGGTAAATATAATGACTCACATTGTCCAGGGAGTCTGGGTGTATTCGGTAAATATAATGACACACATTGTCCAGGGAGACTGAGTGTATTTGGTAAATATAATGGCACACATTGTCCAGGGAGACTGGGTATATTTGGTGAATAAAATGACTCACATTGTCCAGGGAGACTGGGTGTATTTGGTAAATATAATGACACACATTGTCCAGGGAGACTGGGTGTATTTGGTAAATATAATGACACACATTGTCCAGGGAGACTGGGTCTACTTGGTAAATATAATGACTCACATTGTCCAGGGAGACTGGGTGCATTTGGTAAATATAATGACACACATTGTCTAGGGAGACTGAGTGTGTTTGGTAAATATAATGGCACACATTGTCCAGGGAGATTGGGTATTTTTGGTAAATATAATGACTCACATTGTCCAGGGAGACTGGGTGTATTTGGTAAATATAATGACTCACATTGTCCAGAGAGACTGGGTGTATTTGGTAAATATAATGACTCACATTGGCCAGGGAGACTGGGTATATTTGGTAAATATAATGACACACATTGTCCAGGGAGACTGGGTGTATTTGTTAAATATAATGAAACACATTGTCCAGGGAGACTGGGTGTATTTGGTAAATATAATGACACACATTGTCCCGGGAGACTGGGTGTATTTGTTAAATATAATGACACACATTGTCCAGGGAGACTGGGTGTATTTGGTTAATATAATGACTCACATTGTCCAGGGAGACTGGGTTTATTTGGTAAATATAATGACTCACATTGGCCAGGGAGACTGGGTGTATTTGGTAAATATAATGACTCACATTGTCCAGGGAGACTGGTTATATTAGGTAAATATAATGACTCACATCGTCCAGGGAGACTGGGTGTATTTGGTAAATATAATGACACACATTGTCCAGGGAGACTGGGTGTAATTGGTAAATATAATGGCACACATTGTCCAGGGAGACTGGGTGCATTTGGTAAATATAATGACTCACATTGTCCAGGGAGACTGGTTATATTAGGTAAATATAATGACTCACATCTACAGGGAGACGAGGTGTATTTGGTAAATATAATGACTCACATTGTCCAGGGAGACTGGGTTTATTTGGTAAATATAATGACTCACATTGTCCAGGGAGACTGGCTGTATTTGGTAAATATAATGACTCTCATTGTCCAGGGAGACTGGGTGTATTCGGTAAATATAAAGACTCACATTTCCAGGGAGACTGGGTATATTTGGTAAATATAATGACTCACATTGTCCAGGGAGACTGGGTGTATTTGGTAAATATGATGACTCACATTGTCCAGAGAGACTGGGTGTATTTGGTAAATATAATGACTCACATTGTACAGGGAGACTGGGTGTATTTGGTAAATATAATGACTCACATTGTCCAGGGAGACTGGGTATATTTGGTGAATATAATGACTCACATTGTCCAGGGGGACTGGGTGCATTTGGTAAATATAATGACACCCATTGTCCAGGGAGACTGGGTATATTTGGTGAATAAAATGACTCACATTGTCCAGGGAGACTGGGTGTATTTGGTAAATATAATGACACCCATTGTCCAGGGAGACTGGGTCTACTTGGTAAATATAATGACTCACATTGTCCAGGGAGACTGGGTGTATTTGGTAAATATAATGACTCACATTGTCCAGGGAGACTGGGTCTACTTGGTAAATATAATGACACACATTGTCCAGGGAGACTGGGTGTATTTGGTAAATATAATGACACACATTGTACAGGGAGACTGGGTGTATTTGGTAAATATCATGACTCACATTGTCCAGGGAGACTGGGTGTATTTGGGAAATATAATGGCACACATTGTCCAGGGAGACTGGGTGTACTTGGTTAATATAATGACTCACATTGTCCAGGGAGACTGGGTGTATTTGGTAAATATAATGACACACATTGTCCAGGGAGACTGGGTGTATTTGGTAAATATCACGACTCACATTGTCCATAGAGACTGGGTGTTTTTGGTAAATATAATGACACACATTGTCCAGGGAGACTGGGTGCATTTGGTAAATATAATGACACACATTGTCCAGGGAGACTGAGTGTATTTGGTAAATATAATGGCACACATTGTCCAGGGAGACTGGGTGTATTTGGTAAATATAATGACTCACATTGTCCAGGGAGACTGGGTGTATTTGGTAAACATAATGACTCACATTGTCCAGAGAGACTGGGTGTATTTGGTAAATATAATGACTCACATTGGCCAGGGAGACTGGGTATATTTGGTAAATGTCATGACTCACTTTGCCAGGGAGACTGGGTGTATTTGGTAAATATAATGACACACATTGTCCAGGGAGACTGGGTGTATTTGGTAAATATAATGACACACATTGTCCAGGGAGACTGGGTCTACTTGGTAAATATAATGACTCACATTGTCCAGGGAGACTGGGTGTATTTGGTAAATATAATGACTCACATTGTCCAGGGAGACTGGGTATATTTGGTGAATAAAATGACTCACATTGTCCAGGGAGACTGGGTGTATTTGGTAAATATAATGACACACATTGTCCAGGGAGACTGGGTGTATTTGGTAAATATAATGACACACATTGTCCAGGGAGACTGGGTCTACTTGGTAAATATAATGACTCACATTGTCCAGGGAGACTGGGTGCATTTGGTAAATATAATGACACACATTGTCTAGGGAGACTGAGTGTGTTTGGTAAATATAATGGCACACATTGTCCAGGGAGACTGGGTATTTTTGGTAAATATAATGACTCACATTGTCCAGGGAGACTGGGTGTATTTGGTAAATATAATGACTCACATTGTCCAGAGAGACTGGGTGTATTTGGTAAATATAATGACTCACATTGGCCAGGGAGACTGGGTATATTTGGTAAATATAATGACACACATTGTCCAGGGAGACTGGGTGTATTTGTTAAATATAATGAAACACATTGTCCAGGGAGACTGGGTGTATTTGGTAAATATAATGACACACATTGTCCCGGGAGACTGGGTGTATTTGTTAAATATAATGACACACATTGTCCAGGGAGACTGGGTGTATTTGGTTAATATAATGACTCACATTGTCCAGGGAGACTGGGTTTATTTGGTAAATATAATGACTCACATTGGCCAGGGAGACTGGGTGTATTTGGTAAATATAATGACTCACATTGTCCAGGGAGACTGGTTATATTAGGTAAATATAATGACTCACATCGTCCAGGGAGACTGGGTGTATTTGGTAAATATAATGACACACATTGTCCAGGGAGACTGGGTGTAATTGGTAAATATAATGGCACACATTGTCCAGGGAGACTGGGTGCATTTGGTAAATATAATGACTCACATTGTCCAGGGAGACTGGTTATATTAGGTAAATATAATGACTCACATCTACAGGGAGACGAGGTGTATTTGGTAAATATAATGACTCACATTGTCCAGGGAGACTGGGTTTATTTGGTAAATATAATGACTCACATTGTCCAGGGAGACTGGCTGTATTTGGTAAATATAATGACTCTCATTGTCCAGGGAGACTGGGTGTATTCGGTAAATATAAAGACTCACATTTCCAGGGAGACTGGGTATATTTGGTAAATATAATGACTCACATTGTCCAGGGAGACTGGGTGTATTTGGTAAATATGATGACTCACATTGTCCAGAGAGACTGGGTGTATTTGGTAAATATAATGACTCACATTGTACAGGGAGACTGGGTGTATTTGGTAAATATAATGACTCACATTGTCCAGGGAGACTGGGTATATTTGGTGAATATAATGACTCACATTGTCCAGGGGGACTGGGTGCATTTGGTAAATATAATGACACCCATTGTCCAGGGAGACTGGGTATATTTGGTGAATAAAATGACTCACATTGTCCAGGGAGACTGGGTGTATTTGGTAAATATGATGACTCACATTGTCCAGAGAGACTGGGTGTATTTGGTAAATATAATGACTCACATTGTACAGGGAGACTGGGTGTATTTGGTAAATATAATGACTCACATTGTCCAGGGAGACTGGGTATATTTGGTGAATATAATGACTCACATTGTCCAGGGGGACTGGGTGCATTTGGTAAATATAATGACACCCATTGTCCAGGGAGACTGGGTATATTTGGTGAATAAAATGACTCACATTGTCCAGGGAGACTGGGTGTATTTGGTAAATATGATGACTCACATTGTCCAGAGAGACTGGGTGTATTTGGTAAATATAATGACTCACATTGTACAGGGAGACTGGATGTATTTGGTAAATATAATGACTCTCTTTGGCCAGGGAGACTGGGTGTATTTGGTAAATATAATGACTCACATTGTCCAGGGAGAATGGGTGTATTTGGTAAATATAATAACTCACATTGTCCAGGGAGACTGGGTGTATTTGGTAAATATAATGACTCACATTGTCCAGGGAGACAGGTTATATTCAGTAAATATAATGACTCACATCGTCCAGGGAGACCTGGTGTATTTGGTAAATATAATGACACACATTGTCCAGGGAGACTGAGTGTATTTGGTAAATATAATGGCACACATTGTCCAGGGAGACTTGGTATATTTGGTGAATAAAATGACTCACATTGGCCAGGGAGACTGGGTATATTTGGTAAATGTCATGACTCACATTGTCTAGGGAGACTGGGTGTATTTGGTAAATATAATGACACACATTGTCCAGGGAGACTGGGTGTCTTTGGTAAATATAATGACTCACATTGTCCAGGGAGAATGGGTGTATTTGGTAAACATAATGACTCACATTGTCCAGGGAGACAGGTTATATTCGGTAAATATAATGACTCACATCGTCCAGGGAGACTGGGTGTATTTGGTAAATATAATGACTCACATTGTCCAGGGAGACTGGGTGTATTTGGTAAATATAATGACTAACATTGTCCAGGGAGACTTGGTGTATTTGGTAAATATAATGACACACATTGTCCAGGGAGTCTGGGTGTATTTGGTAAATATAATGACACACATTGTCCAGGGAGACTGGGTGCATTTGGTAAATATAATGACTCACATTGTCCAGGGAGACTGGGTGTATTTGTTAAATATAATGACACACATTGTCCAGGGAGTGTGGGTGTATGTGGTAAATGTAATGACTCACATTGTGCAGGTAGTCTGGGTGTATTTGGTAAATATAATGACTCATATTGTGCAGGGAGACAGTGTCTATTTGGTAAATATAATGATACACATTGTCCAGGGAGACTGGGTGTATTTGGTAAATATAATTACTCACATTGTCCAGGGAGACTGGGTGTATTTGGGAAATAGAATGACACACATTGTCCAGGGAGACT
The DNA here is from genome assembly GCF_035084215.1 of Heptranchias perlo. NCBI lineage: Eukaryota > Metazoa > Chordata > Chondrichthyes > Hexanchiformes > Hexanchidae > Heptranchias > Heptranchias perlo. The sequence continues at coordinate 475,541 of NW_027139217.1, read as the reverse complement.
GGGTATATTTGGTAAATATAATGGCACATATTGTCCAGGGAGAATGGGTGTATTTGGTAAATATAATGACACACATTGTCCAGGGAGACTGGGTGTATTTGGGAAATAGAATGACACACATTGTCCAGTGAGACTGGGTATATTTGGTAAATATAATGGCACATATTGTCCAGGGAGAATGGGTGTATTTGGTAAATATAATGACTCACATTGTCCAGGGAGACTGAGTGTATTTGGTAAATATAATGACTCACATTGTCCAGGGAGACTGGGTGTATTCGGTAAATATAATGACTCACATTGGCCAGGGAGACTGAGTATATTTGGTGAATATAATGACTCACATTGTCGAGGGAGACTGGGTGTATTTGGTAAATATGTTGACTCACATTGTCCAGAGAGACTGGGTGTATTTGGTAAATATAATGACTCACATTGTCCAGGGAGACTGGGTATATTTGGTAAATATAATGACTCACATTGTCCAGGGAGACTGGGTGCATTTGGTACATATAATGACACACATTTTCCAGGGAGACTGGGTGTATTTGGTAAATATAATGACACACATTGTCCAGGGAGACTGGGTCTATTTGGTAAAAATAATGACTCACATTGTCCAGGGAGACTGGGTGTATTTGGTAAATATAATGACACACATTGTCCAGGGAGACTGAGTGTGTTTGGTAAATATAATGGCACACATTGTCCAGGGAGACTGGGTATATTTGGTGAATATAATGACTCACATTGTCCAGGGAGACTGGGTATATTTGGTGAATATAATGACTCACATTGTCCAGGGAGACTGGGTATATTTGGTGAATATAATGACTCACATTGTCCAGGGAGACTGGGTATATTTGGTGAATATAATGACTCACATTGTCCAGGGAGACTGGGTGTATTTGGTAAATATAATGACTCACATTGTCCAGGGAGACTGTGTGTCTTTGGTAAATATAATGACTCACATTGTCCAGTGAGACTGGGTGTATTTGGTAAATATAATGACACACATTGTCCAGGGAGACTGAGTGTGTTTGGTAAATATAATGGCACACATTGTCCAGGGAGACTGGGTATATTTGGTGAATATAATGACTCACATTGTCCAGGGAGACTGGGTATATTTGGCGAATATAATGACTCACATTGTCCAGGGAGACTGGGTGTATTTGGTAAATATAATGACTCACATTGTCCAGGGAGACTGGGTGTATTTGGTAAATATAACGACACACATTGTCCAGGGAGACTGGGTGTATTTGGTAAATATAATGACTCACATTGTCCAGGGAGACTGTGTATATTTGGTAAATATAATGACTCACATTGTCCAGGGAGACTGGGTGTATTTGGTAAATATAACGACACACATTGTCCAGGGAGACTGGGTGTATTTGGTAAATATAATGACTCACATTGTCCAGGGAGACTGGGTGTATTTGGTAAATATAACGACACACATTGTCCAGGGAGACTGGGTGTATTTGGTAAATATAATGACTCACATTCTCCAGGGAGACTGAGTGTATTCGGTAAATATAATGACACACATTGTCCAGGGAGACTGGGTGTATTTGGTAAATATAACGACACACATTGTCCAGGGAGACTGGGTGTATTTGGTAAATATAATGACTCACATTGTCCAGGGAGACTGGGTGTATTTGGTAAATATAATGACTCACATTGTCCAGGGAGACTGGGTGTATTTGGTAAATATAATGACACACATTGTCCAGGGAGACTGGGTGTATTTGGTAAATATAATGACTCACATTGTCCAGGGAGACTGGGTGTATTTGGTAAATATAATGACTCACATTGTCCAGGGAGACTGAGTGTATTTGGTAAATATAATGGCTCACATTGTCCAGGGAGACTGGGTGTATTTGGTAAATATAATGACTCACATTGTCCAGGGAGACTGAGTGTATTTGGTAAATATAATGACACACATTGTCCAGGGAGACTGGGTGTATTTGGTAAATATAATGACTCACATTGTCCAGGGAGACTGGGTGTATTTGGTAAATATAATGACACACATTGTCCAGGGAGACTGGGTGTATTTGGTAAATATAATGACTCACATTGTCCAGGGAGACTGGGTGTATTTGGTAAATATAATGACTCACATTGTCCAGGGAGACTGGGTGTATTTGGTAAATATAATGACACACATTGTCCAGGGAGACTGGGTGTATTTGGTAAATATAATGACTCACATTGTCCTGGGAGACTGGGTGTATTTGGTAAATATAATGACTCACATTGTCCAGGGAGACTGAGTGTATTTGGTAAATATAATGACTCACATTGTCCAGGGAGACTGGGTATATTTGGTAAATATAATGACTCACATTGTCCAGGGAGACTGGGTATATTTGGTAAATATAATGACTCACATTGTCCTGGGAGACTGGGTGTATTTGGTAAATATAATGACTCACATTGTCCAGGGAGACTGGGTATATTTGGTAAATATAATGACTCACATTGTCCAGGGAGACTGGGTGTATTTGGTAAATATAATGACACACATTGTCCAGGGAGACTGGGTGTATTTGGTAAATATAATGACTCACATTGTCCAGGGAGACTGGGTGTATTTGGTAAATATAATGACTCACATTGTCCAGGGAGACTGAGTGTATTTGGTAAATATAATGACACACATTGTCCAGGGAGACTGGGTGTATTTGGTAAATATAATGACTCACATTGTCCAGGGAGACTGGGTGTATTTGGTAAATATAATGACACACATTGTCCAGGGAGACTGGGTGTATTTGGTAAATATAATGACTCACATTGTCCAGGGAGACTGGGTGTATTTGGTAAATATAACGACACACAGAAGGTCAGTTATTGGCACAGACCTGACCTGTTGCTGGGCAGTGATTAGAAACCAACTTTGCCCAGCAACAACTGACACCCAGCAGGCTCTGGCAGCTGATTGGTCAGTCCAGGTCAATGTTGCTTCATCTCCAAACTGATTAAATTACTGTGTTGATTGTATTTCAATCCAAGCTCAGTGTTGATTTGTTTCAGTGACATTGATTCGGTGTCAGGGACTTTCACATGAAACTTCCCCCACACTCGAAAATCGCACCGAGCAAATGTCACCCACTCATTACTGAGTCTCTGAGTCTCAGTGCAGTGATTAAGTGGTTCACACCAACTAACATGTGATTCAATCTCTGAGGGGTGATGGCCAGCTCTCGAACACATTAAAACACCAAACCCTTCACTGTACGGACTGTACCACAATCTCAGTCTTGAAGTGAAGTTACCCTTTCTGCAGTGTGAATGACTTTTCCAACAAGACTTCTGCTCAATGAACGTGTCACTGAATGAATGTTGCACACTCAACCCCAGCACACTATTACTGTCTGAGCAATTAAACAGCGAGTGTGAGCAAATATCACACCAGAGAGAATCTCACTGAACACTACAGTTATAGCACATTACAAAACCAGCTGGAGCAGAAAGAGGGAATCGAACTGCACTGGGCTCTGATCACATTCCCAGATATTGATCCAATCCCTGGACAGTACAGTGCAGACTGACCCTCACTACACTGGGCTCTGATCACATTCCCAGATATTGATCCAATCCCTGGACAGTACAGTGCAGACTGACCCTCACTACACTGGGCTCTGATCACATTCCCAGATATTGATCCAATCCCTGGACAGTACAGTGCAGACTGTCTCACACTACACTGGGCTCTAATCACATTCCCAGATATTGATCCAATCCCTGGACAGGACAGTGCAGACTGTCTCTCACTACACTGGGCTCTGATCACATTCCCAGATATTGATCCAATCCCTGGACAGTAGTGCAGACTGTCTCTCACTACACTGGGCTATGATCACATTCCCTGATATTGATCCATTCACTGGACAGCACAGTGCAGACTGTCTCTCACTACACTGGGCTCTGGTCACATTCCCAGATATTGATCCATTCACTGGACAGCACAGTGCAGACTGTCTCTCACAACAGTGGGCTCTGATCACATTCCCAGATATTGATCCAATCCCTGGACAGTACAGTGCAGACTGTCTCTCACTACACTGGGCTCTGATCACATTCCCAGATATTGATCCAATCCCTGGACAGTACAGTGCAGACTGTCTCTCACTACACTGGGCTATGATCACATTCCCAGATATTGATCCATTCACTGGACGGCACAGTGCAGACTGTCTCTCACTACACTGGGCTCTGGTCATATTCGCAGATATTGATCCATTCACTGGACAGCACAGTGCAGACTGTCCCTCACTGCACTGGGCTCTGATCACATTCCCAGATATTGATCCAATCACTGGACAGTACAGTGCAGACTGTCCCTCACAGCACTGGACTCTGATCACATTCCCAGATATTGATCCAATCACTGGACAGTACAGTGCAGACTGTCTCTCACTGAACTGGGCTCTGGTCACATTCCCAGATATTGATCCAATCACTGGACAGTACAGGGCAGACTGTCCCTCATTACACTGGGCTCTGATCACAATTCCACCTATTGATCCAATCACTGGACAGTACAGTGCAGACTGCCCTCACTAAACTGGGCTCTGGTCACATTCCCAGATATTGATCCAATCACTGGACAGTACAGGGCAGACTGTCCCTCACTACACTGGGCTCTGATCACATTCCCAGATATTGATCCAATCACTGGACAGTGCAGTGCAGACTGTCTCTCACTGAACTGGGCTCTGGTCACATTCCCAGATATTGATCCAATCACTGGACAGTGCAGTGCAGACTGTCTCTCACTGCACTGGGCTCTGGTCACATTCCCAGATATTGATACAATCACTGGACAGTACAGTGCAGACTGTCTCTCACTGCACTGGGCTATGATCACATTCCCAGATATTGATCCAATCACTGGACAGTACAGTGCAGACTTTCCCTCACTGCACTGGGCTCGGATCACATTCCCAGATATTGATCCAATCACTGGACAGTACAGTGCAGACTGTCTCTCATTCCACTGGGCTCTGGTCACATTCCCAGATATTGATCCACTCACTGGACAGTACAGTGCAGACTGTCCCTCACTACACTGGGCTCTGATCACATTCCCAGATATTGATCCAATCACTGGACAGTACAGTGCAGACTGTCCCTCACTACACTGGGCTCTGGTCACATTCCCAGATATTGATCCAATCACTGGACAGTACAGTGCAGACTGTCCCTCACTACACTGGACTCTGATCACATTCCCAGATATTGATCCAATCACTGGACAGTACAGTGCAGACTGTCTCTCACTACACTGGGCTCTGATCACATTCCCAGATATTGATCCAATCACTGGACAGTACAGTGCAGACTGTCCCTCACTACACTGGGCTCTGATCACATTCCCTGATATTGATCCAATCACTGGACAGTACACTGCAGACTGTCTCTCACTACACTGACTCTGATCACATTCCCAGATATTGATCCAATCACTGGACAGTACAGTGCAGGCTGTCCCTCTCTGCACTTGCTTCTGATCACATTCCCAGACATTGATCCAATCACTGGACAGTACAGTGCAGACTGTCCCTCACTGCACTGGGCTCTGATCACATTCCCAGATATTGATCCAATCACTGGACAGTACAGTGCAGACTGTCCATCACTGCACTGGGCTCTGATCACATTCCCAGATATTGATCCAATCACTGGACAGTACAGCGCAGACTGTCCCTCATTACACTGGGCTCGGGTCACATTCCCAGATATTGATCCAATCACTGGACAGTACAGTGCAGACTGTCTCTCATTCCACTGGGCTCTGGTCACATTCCCAGATATTGATCCACTCACTGGACAGTACAGTGCAGACTTTCCCTCACTGCACTGGGCTCTGATCACATTCCCAGATATTGATCCAATCACTGGACAGTACAGTGCAGACTGTCTCTCACTGAACTGGGCTCTGGTCACATTCCCAGATATTGATCCAGTCACTGGATAGTACAGTGCAGACTGTCTGTCATTCCACTGGGCTCTGGTCACATTCCCAGATATTGATCCAATCACTGGACAGTACATTGCAGACTGTCTCTAACTACACTGGGCTCTGGTCACATTCCCAGATATTGATCCAATCACTGGACAGTACAGTGCAGACTGTCTCTCACTACACTGGGCTCTGATCACATTCCCAGATATTGATCCAATCACTGGACAGTACAGTGCAGACTGTCTCACACGACACTGGGATCTGATCACATTCCCAGATATTGATCCAACACTGGACAGTACAGTGCAGACTGTGGCTCACGACACTGGGCTCTGATCACATTCCCAGATATTGATCCAATCACTGGACAGTACAGTGCAGACTGTCCCTCACGACACTGGGCTCTGATCACATTCCCAGATATTGATCCAATCACTGGACAGTACAGTGCAGACTGTCTCTCACTACACTGGGCTCTGATCACATTCCCAGATATTGATCCAATCACTGGACAGTACAGTGCAGACTGTCTCACACTACACTGGGCTGTGGTCACATTCCCAGATATTGATCCAATCACTGGACAGTACAGTGCAGACTGTCTCACACTACACTGGGATCTGATCACATTCCCAGATATTGATCCAATCACTGGACAGTACAGTGCAGACTGTGCCTCACGACACTGGGCTCTGATCACATTCCCAGATATTGATCCAATCACTGGACAGTACAGTGCAGACTGTCCATCACTGCACTGGGCTCTGTTCACATTCCCAGATATTGATCCAATCACTGGACAGTACAGTGCAGACTGTCTCACACTACACTGGGATCTGATCACATTCACAGATATTGATCCAATCACTGGACAGTACAGTGCAGACTGTCCCTCACGACACTGGGCTCTGATCACATTCCCAGATATTGATCCAATCACTGTACAGCACAGTGCAGACTGTCCCTCACGACACTGGGCTCTGATCACATTCCCAGATATTGATCCAATCACTGGACAGTACAGTGCAGACTGTCCCTCACGACACTGGGCTCTGATCACATTCCCAGATATTGATCCAATCCCTGGACAGTACAGAGCAGACTGTCTCTCACGACACTGGGCTCTGGTCACATTCCCAGATATTGATCCAATCACTGGACAGTACAGTGCAGACTGTCCCTCACGACACTGGGCTCTGATCACATTCCCAGATATTGATCCAATCCCTGGACATTACAGTGCAGACTGTCTCTCACTACACTGGGCTCTGTTCACATTCCCAGATATTGATCCAATCACTGGACAGTACAGTGCAGACTGTCTCTCACTACACTGGACTCTGATCACATTCCCAGATATTGATCCAATCACTGGACAGTACAGTGCAGACTGTCTCTCACTGCACTGGGCTCTGATCACATTCCCAGATATTGATCCAATCACTGGACATTACAGTGCAGACTGTCCCTCACAACACTGGGCTCGGATCACATTCCCAGATATTGATCCAATCACTGGACAGTACAGTGCAGACTGTCTCTCACTACACTGGACTCTGATCACATTCCCAGATATTGATCCAATCACTGGACAGTACAGTGCAGACTATCTCACACTACACTGGGATATGATCACATTCCCAGATATTGATCCAATCACTGGACTGTACAGTGCAGACTGTGCCTCACGACACTGGGCTCTGATCACATTCCCAGATATTGATCCAATCACTGGACAGTACAGTGCAGACTGTCCCTCACGACACTGGGCTCTGATCACATTCCCAGATATTGATCCAATCACTGGATAGTACAGTGCAGACTGTCCCTCACGACACTGGGCTCTGGTCACATTCCCAGATATTGATCCAATCACTGGACAGTACAGTGCAGACTGTCCCTCACTACAGTGGGCTCTGATCACATTCCCAGATATTGATCCAATCACTCGACAGTACAGTGCAGACTGTCCATCACGACACTGGGCTCTGGTCACATTCCCAGATATTGATCCAATCACATAACAGTACAGTGCAGACTGTCCCTCACGACACTGGGCTCTGATCACATTCCCAGATATTGATCCAATCCCTGGACAGTACAGTGCAGACTGTCTCTCACTACACTGGGCTCTGATCACATTCCCAGATATTGATCCAATCACTGGACAGTACAGTGCAGACTGTCCCTCACTGCACTGGGCTCTGATCACATTCCCAGATATTGATCCAATCACTGGACAGTACAGTGCAGACTGTCCCTCACTGCACTGGGCTCTGGTCACATTCCCAGATATTGATCCAATCACTGGACAGTACAGTGCAGACTGTCCCTCACTACACTGGGCTCGGATCACATTCCCAGATATTGATCCAATCACTGGACAGTACAGTGCAGACTGTCTCACACGACACTGGGATCTGATCACATTCCCAGATATTGATCCAATCACTGGACAGTACAGTGCAGACTGTCCCTCACGACACTGGGCTCTGATCACATTCCCAGATATTGATCCAATCACTGGACAGTACAGTGCAGACTGTCTCACACTACACTGGGATATGATCACATTCCCAGATATTGATCCACTCACTGGACAGTACAGTGCAGACTGTGCCTCACGACACTGGGCTCTGATCACATTCCCAGATATTGATCCAATCACTGGACAGTACAGTGCAGACTGTCCCTCACGACACTGGGCTCTGATCACATTCCCAGATATTGATCCAATCACTGGACAGTACAGTGCAGACTGTCCATCACTACACTGGGCTCTGATCACATTCCCAGTTATTGATCCAATCACTGGACAGTACAGTGCAGACTGTCCCTCACTGCACTGGGCTCTGGTCACATTCCCAGATATTGATCCAGTCACTGGATAGTACAGTGCAGACTGTCTGTCATTCCACTGGGCTCTGGTCACATTCCCAGATATTGATCCAATCACTGGACAGTACATTGCAGACTGTCTCTAACTACACTGGGCTCTGGTCACATTCCCAGATATTGATCCAATCACTGGACAGTACAGTGCAGACTGTCTCTCACTACACTGGGCTCTGATCACATTCCCAGATATTGATCCAATCACTGGACAGTACAGTGCAGACTGTCTCACACGACACTGGGATCTGATCACATTCCCAGATATTGATCCAACACTGGACAGTACAGTGCAGACTGTCCCTCACGACACTGGGCTCTGATCACATTCCCAGATATTGATCCAATCACTGGACAGTACAGTGCAGACTGTCCCTCACGACACTGGGCTCTGATCACATTCCCAGATATTGATCCAATCACTGGACAGTACAGTGCAGACTGTCTCTCACTACACTGGGCTCTGATCACATTCCCAGATATTGATCCAATCACTGGACAGTACAGTGCAGACTGTCTCACACTACACTGGGCTGTGGTCACATTCCCAGATATTGATCCAATCACTGGACAGTACAGTGCAGACTGTCTCACACTACACTGGGATCTGATCACATTCCCAGATATTGATCCAATCACTGGACAGTACAGTGCAGACTGTGCCTCACGACACTGGGCTCTGATCACATTCCCAGATATTGATCCAATCACTGGACAGTACAGTGCAGACTGTCTCACACTACACTGGGCTCTGATCACATTCCCAGATATTGATCCAATCACTGGACAGTACAGTGCAGACTGTCCCTCACTGCACTGGGCTCTGGTCACATTCCCAGATATTGATCCAATCACTGGACAGTACAGTGCAGACTGTCCATCACTGCACTGGGCTCTGGTCACATTCCCAGATATTGATCCAATCACTGGACAGTACAGTGCAGACTGTCTCACACTACACTGGGATCTGATCACATTCCCAGATATTGATCCAATCACTGGACAGTACAGTGCAGACTGTCCCTCACGACACTGGGCTCTGATCACATTCCCAGATATTGATCCAATCACTGTACAGCACAGTGCAGACTGTCCCTCACGACACTGGGCTCTGATCACATTCCCAGATATTGATCCAATCACTGGACAGTACAGTGCAGACTGTCCCTCACGACACTGGGCTCTGATCACATTCCCAGATATTGATCCAATCCCTGGACAGTACAGAGCAGACTGTCTCTCACGACACTGGGCTCTGGTCACATTCCCAGATATTGATCCAATCACTGGACAGTACAGTGCAGACTGTCCCTCACGACACTGGGCTCTGATCACATTCCCAGATATTGATCCAATCCCTGGACATTACAGTGCAGACTGTCTCTCACTACACTGGGCTCTGTTCACATTCCCAGATATTGATCCAATCACTGGACAGTACAGTGCAGACTGTCTCTCACTACACTGGACTCTGATCACATTCCCAGATATTGATCCAATCACTGGACAGTACAGTGCAGACTGTCTCTCACTGCACTGGGCTCTGATCACATTCCCAGATATTGATCCAATCACTGGACATTACAGTGCAGACTGTCCCTCACAACACTGGGCTCGGATCACATTCCCAGATATTGATCCAATCACTGGACAGTACAGTGCAGACTGTCTCTCACTACACTGGACTCTGATCACATTCCCAGATATTGATCCAATCACTGGACAGTACAGTGCAGACTATCTCACACTACACTGGGATATGATCACATTCCCAGATATTGATCCAATCACTGGACAGTACAGTGCAGACTGTCCCTCACGACACTGGGCTCTGATCACATTCCCAGATATTGATCCAATCACTGGATAGTACAGTGCAGACTGTCCCTCACGACACTGGGCTCTGGTCACATTCCCAGATATTGATCCAATCACTGGACAGTACAGTGCAGACTGTCCCTCACTACAGTGGGCTCTGATCACATTCCCAGATATTGATCCAATCACTCGACAGTACAGTGCAGACTGTCCATCACGACACTGGGCTCTGGTCACATTCCCAGATATTGATCCAATCACTGGACAGTACAGTGCAGACTGTCTCTCATTCCACTGGGCTCTGATCACATTCCCAGATATTGATCCAATCACTCGACAGTACAGTGCAGACTGTCCCTCACGACACTGGGCTCTGATCACATTCCCAGATATTGATCCAATCCCTGGACAGTACAGTGCAGACTGTCTCTCACTACACTGGGCTCTGATCACATTCCCAGATATTGATCCAATCACTGGACAGTACAGTGCAGACTGTCCCTCACTGCACTGGGCTCTGTTCACATTCCCAGATATTGATCCAATCACTGGACAGTACAGTGCAGACTGTCCCTCACTACACTGGGCTCTGTTCACATTCCCAGATATTGATCCAATCACTGGACAGTACAGTGCAGACTGTCTCTCACTATACTGGACTCTGATCACATTCCCAGATATTGATCCAATCACTGGACAGTACAGTGCAGACTGTCTCTCACTGCACTGGGCTCTGATCACATTCCCAGATATTGATCCAATCACTGGACAGTGCAGTGCAGCCTGTCCCTCACTACACTGGGCTCTGGTCACATTCCCAGATATTGATCCAATCACTGGACAGTACAGTGCAGACTGTCCCTCACTACACTGGGCTCGGATCACATTCCCAGATATTGATCCAATCACTGGACAGTACAGTGCAGACTGTCTCACACGACACTGGGATCTGATCACATTCCCAGATATTGATCCAATCACTGGACAGTACAGTGCAGACTGTCCCTCACGACACTGGGCTCTGATCACATTCCCAGATATTGATCCAATCACTGGACAGTACAGTGCAGACTGTCTCACACTACACTGGGATATGATCACATTCCCAGATATTGATCCACTCACTGGACAGTACAGTGCAGACTGTGCCTCACGACACTGGGCTCTGATCACATTCCCAGATATTGATCCAATCACTGGACAGTACAGTGCAGACTGTCCCTCACGACACTGGGCTCTGATCACATTCCCAGATATTGATCCAATCACTGGACAGTACAGTGCAGACTGTCTCTCACTACACTGGGCTCTGATCACATTCCCAGATATTGATCCAATCACTGGACAGTACAGTGCAGACTGTCCCTCACGACACTGGGCTCTGGTCACATTCCCAGATATTGATCCAATCACTGGACAGTACAGTGCAGACTGTCCCTCACTACAGTGGGCTCTGATCACATTCCCAGATATTGATCCAATCACTGGACAGTACAGTGCAGACTGTCCCTCACTACAGTGGGCTCTGGTCACATTCCCAGATATTGATCCAATCACTGGACAGTGCAGTGCAGACTGTGCCTCACGACACTGGGCTCTGATCACATTCCCAGATATTGATCCAATCACTGGACAGTACAGTGCAGCCTGTCCCTCGCTACACTGGGCTCTGGTCACATTCCCAGATATTGATCCAATCACTGGACAGTACAGTGCAGACTGTCTCTCACTGCACTGGGCTCTGATCACATTCCCAGATATTGATCCAATCACTGGACAGTGCAGTGCAGCGTGTCCCTCACTACACTGGGCTCTGGTCACATTCCCAGATATTGATCCAATCACTGGACAGTACAGTGCTGGCTGTCCCTCTCTGCACTTGCTTCTGATCACATTCCCAGACATTGATCCAATCACTGGACAGTACAGTGCAGACTCTCCATCACTGCACTGGGCTCTGATCACATTCCCAGATATTGATCCAATCACTGGACAGTACAGTGCAGACTGTCTCTCATTCCACTGGGCTCGGGTCACATTCCCAGATATTGATCCAATCACTGGACAGTACAGTGCAGACTGTCTCTCATTCCACTGGGCTCTGGTCACATTCCCAGATATTGATCCACTCACTGGACAGTACAGTGCAGACTTTCCCTCACTGCACTGGGCTCTGATCACATTCCCAGATATTGATCCAATCACTGGACAGTACAGTGCAGACTGTCTCTCACTGCACTGGGCTCTGGTCACATTCCCAGATATTGATCCAATCACTGGACAGTACAGTGCAGACTGTCTCTCATTCCACTGGGCTCTGATCACATTCCCAGATATTGATCCAATCACTGGACAGCACAGTGCAGACTGTCCCTCACTGCACTGGGCTCTGATCACATTCCCAGATATTGATCCAATCACTGGACAGTACAGTGCAGACTGTCTCTCACGACAGTGGGCTCTGCTCACATTCCCAGATATTGATCCAATCACTGGACAGTACAGTGCAGACTGTCCATCACTACACTGGGCTCTGATCACATTCCCAGTTATTGATCCAATCACTGGACAGTACAGTGCAGACTGTCCCTCACTGCACTGGGCTCTGGTCACATTCCCAGATATTGATCCAGTCACTGGACAGTACAGTGCAGACTGTCTCTCATTCCACTGGGCTCTGGTCACATTCCCAGATATTGATCCACTCACTGGACTGTACAGTGCAGACTGTCTCTCACTGCACTGGGCTCTGGTCACATTCCCAGATATTGATCCAATCACTGGACAGTACAGTGCAGACTGTCCCTCACTACACTGGGCTCTGGTCACATTCCCAGATATTGTTCCAATCACTGGACAGTAGATTGCAGACTGTCCCTCACTACACTGGGCTCGGATCACATTCCCAGATATTGATCCAATCACTGGACAGTACAGTGCAGACTGTCCCTCACTACACTGGGATCTGATCACATTCCCAGATATTGATCCAATCACTGGACAGTACAGTGCAGACTGTCTCTCATTCCACTGGGCTCTGGTCACATTCCCAGATATTGATCCAATCACTGGACAGTACAGTGCAGACTGTCCCTCACTGCAATGGGCTCTGATCACATTCCCAGATATTGATCCAATCACTGGACAGTACAGTGCAGACTGTCCCTCACTACACTGGGCTCTGATCACATTCCCAGATATTGATCCAATCACTGGACAGTACAGTGCAGACTGTCCCTCACGACACTGGGCTCTGATCACATTCCCAGATATTGATCCAATCAATGGACAGTATAGTGCAGACTGTCCCTCACTACAGTGTGCTCTGATCACATTCCCAGATATTGATCCAATCACTGGACAGTACAGTGCAGACTGTCCCTCACTACAGTGGGCTCTGATCACATTCCCAGATATTGATCCAATCACTGGACAGTACAGTGCAGACTGCCCCTCACGACACTGGGCTCTGATCACATTCCCAGATATTGATCCAATCACTGTACAGTACAGTGCAGACTGTCCCTCACGACACTGGGCTCTGATCACATTCCCAGATATTGATCCAATCACTGGACAGTACAGTGCAGACTGTCCCTCACTACAGTGGGCTCTGATCACATTCCCAGATATTGATCCAATCACTGGACAGTACAGTGCAGACTGTCCCTCACGACACTGGGCTCTGATCACATTCCCAGATATTGATCCAATCACTGGACAGTACATTGCAGACTGTCTCTAACTACACTGGGCTCTGGTCACATTCCCAGATATTGATCCAATCACTGGACAGTACAGTGCAGACTGTCTCTCACTACACTGGGCTCTGATCACATTCCCAGATATTGATCCAATCACTGGACAGTACAGTGCAGACTGTCCCTCACGACACTGGGCTCTGATCACATTCCCAGATATTGATCCAATCACTGGACAGTACAGTGCAGACTGTCCCTCACGACACTGGGCTCTGATCACATTCCCAGATATTGATCCAATCACTGGACAGTACAGTGCAGACTGTCTCTCACGACACTGGGCTCTGATCACATTCCCAGATATTGATCCAATCACTGGACAGTACAGTGCAGACTGTCCATCACTGCACTGGGCTCTGGTCACATTCCCAGATATTGATCCAATCACTGGACAGTACAGTGCAGACTGTCTCACACTACACTGGGATCTGATCACATTCCCAGATATTGATCCAATCACTGGACAGTACAGTGCAGACTGTCCCTCACGACACTGGGCTCTGATCACATTCCCAGATATTGATCCAATCACTGTACAGCACAGTGCAGACTGTCCCTCACTACACTGGGCTCTGATCACATTCCCAGATATTGATCCAATCCCTGGACAGTACAGTGCAGACTGTCTCTCACGACACTGGGCACTGGTCACATTCCCAGATATTGATCCAATCACTGGACAGTACAGTGCAGACTGTCCCTCACGACACTGGGCTCTGATCACATTCCCAGATATTGATCCAATCCCTGGACAGTACAGTGCAGACTGTCTCTCACTACACTGGGCTCTGTTCACATTCCCAGATATTGATCCAATCACTGGACAGTACAGTGCAGACTGTCTCTCACTACACTGGACTCTGATCACATTCCCAGATATTGATCCAATCACTGGACAGTACAGTGCAGACTGTCTCACACGACACTGGGATCTGATCACATTCCCAGATATTGATCCAATCACTGGACAGTACAGTGCAGACTGTCCCTCACGACACTGGGCTCTGATGACATTCCCAGATATTGATCCAATCACTGGACAGTACAGTGCAGACTGTCCCTCACGACACTGGGCTCTGATCACATTCCCAGATATTGATCCAATCACTGGACAGTACAGTGCAGACTATCTCACACTACACTGGGATATGATCACATTCCCAGATATTGATCCAATCACTGGACAGTACAGTGCAGACTGTGCCTCACGACACTGGGCTCTGATCACATTCCCAGATATTGATCCAATCACTGGACAGTACAGTGCAGACTGTCTCTCACTGCACTGGGCTCTGATCACATTCCCAGATATTGATCCAATCACTGGACAGTACAGTGCAGACTGTCCCTCACGACACTGGGCTCTGATCACATTCCCAGATATTGATCCAATCCCTGGACAGTACAGAGCAGACTGTCCCTCACTGCACTGGGCTCTGTTCACATTCCCAGATATTGATCCAATCACTGGACAGTACAGTGCAGACTGTCCATCACTACACTGTGCTCTGGTCACATTCCCAGATATTGATCCAATCACTGGACAGTACAGTGCAGACTGTCTCTCACTACACTGGGCTCTGATCACATTCCCAGATATTGATCCAATCACTGGACAGCACAGTGCAGACTGTCCCTCACTGCACTGGGCTCTGATCACATTCCCAGATATTGATCCAATCACTGGACAGTACAGTGCAGACTGTCTCTCATTCCACTGGGCTCTGGTCACATTCCCAGATATTGATCCACTCACTGGACTGTACAGTGCAGACTGTCTCTCACTGCACTGGGCTCTGGTCACATTCCCAGATATTGATCCAATCACTGGACAGTACAGTGCAGACTGTCCCTCACGACACTGGGCTCTGATCACATTCCCAGATATTGATCCAATCACTGGACAGTACAGTGCAGACTGTCCCTCACTACACTGGGCTATGATCACATTCCCAGATATTGATCCAATCACTGGACAGTACAGTGCAGACTGTCCCTCTTTACACTGGGCTCGGATCACATTCCCAGATATTGATCCAATCACTGGACAGTACAGTGCAGACTGTCTCTCACTACACTGGGCTCTGGTCACATTCCCAGATATTGATCCAATCACTGGACAGTACAGTGCAGACTGTCTCTCACTACACTGGGCTCTGGTCACATTCCCAGATATTGATCCAATCACTGGACAGTACAGTGCAGACTGTCCCTCACTACACTGGGCTCTGGTCACATTCCCAGATATTCATCCAATCACTGGACAGTACAGTGCAGACTTTCCCTCACTGCACTGGGTTCTGATCGCATTCCCAGATATTGATCCAATCACTGGACAGTACACTGCAGACTGTCTCTCACTACAGTTGGCTCTGGTCACATTCCCAGATATTGATCCAATCACTGGACTGTACAGTGCAGACTGTCCCTCACTGCACTGGGCTCTGGTCACATTCCCAGATATTGATCCAATCACTGGACAGTGCAGTGCAGACTGTCCCTCACTGCACTGGGCTCTGGTCACATTCCCAGATATTCATCCAATCACTGGACAGTACACTGCAGACTGTCTCTCACTACACTGGACTCTGATCACATTCCCTGATATTGATCCAATCACTGGACAGTACACTGCAGACTGTCTCTCACTACACTGGACTCTGATCACATTCCCAGATATTGATCCAATCACTGGACAGTACAGTGCAGACTGTCCCTCACTGCACTGGGCTCTGGTCACATTCCCAGATATTCATCCAATCACTGGGCAGTACACTGCAGACTGTCTCTCACTACACTGGGATCTGATCACATTCCCAGATATTGATCCAATCACTGGACAGTACAGTGCAGACTGTCTCTCACTACACTGGACTCTGATAACATTCCCAGATATTGATCCAATCACTGGACAGTACAGTGCAGACTGTCTCTCACTACACTGGACTCTGATAACATTCCCAGATATTGATCCATTCACTGGACAGTACAGTGCAGACTGTGTCTCACTACACTGGACTCTGATCACATTCCCAGATATTGATCCAATCACTGGACAGTACAGTGCAGACTGTCTCTCATTCCACTTGGCTCTGATCACATTCCCTGATATTGATCCAATCACTGGACAGTACAGTGCAGACTGTCCCTCACTACACTGGGCTCGGGTCACATTCCCAGATATTGATCCAATCACTGGACAGTACAGTGCAGACTGTCTCTCATTCCACTGGGCTCTGGTCACATTCCCAGATATTGATCCACTCAATGGACAGTACAGTGCAGACTGTCCCTCACTGCACTGGGCTCTGATCACATTCCCAGATATTGATCCAATCACTGGACAGTACAGTGCAGACTGTCTCTCATTCCACTGGGCTCTGGTCACATTCCCAGATATTGATCCACTCAATGGACAGTACAGTGCAGACTGTCCCTCACTGCACTGGGCTCTGATCACATTCCCAGATATTGATCCAATCACTGGACAGTACAGTGCAGACTGTCTCTCATTCCACTGGGCTCTGGTCACATTCCCAGATATTGATCCACTCAATGGACAGTACAGTGCAGACTGTCCCTCACTGCACTTGGCTCTGATCACATTCCCAGATATTGATCCAATCACTGGACAGTACAGTGCAGACTGTCCCTCACTACACTGACTCTGATCACATTCCCAGATATTGATCCAATCACTGGACAGTACAGTGCAGACTGTCCCTCACTACACTGGGCTCTGATCACATTCCCAGATATTGATCCAATCACTGGACAGTACAGTGCAGACTGTCTCTCACTACACTGGGCTCTGGTCACATTCCCAGATATTGATCCAATCACTGGACAGTACAGTGCAGACTGTCCCTCACTACACTGGGCTCTGGTCACATTCCCAGATATTGATCCAATCACTGGACAGTACAGTGCAGACTGTCTCTCATTCCACTGGGCTCTGGTCACATTCCCAGATATTGTTCCACTCACTGGACAGTACAGTGCAGACTGTCCCTCACTACACTGGGCTCTGATCACATTCCCAGATATTGATCCAATCACTGGACAGTACAGTGCAGCCTGTCCCTCACTACACTGGGCTCTGGTCACATTCCCAGATATTGATCCAATCACTGGACAGTACATTGCAGACTGTCTCTCACTACACTGGGCTCTGGTCACATTCCCAGATATTGATCCAATCACTGGACAGTACAGTGCAGACTGTGCCTCACGACACTGGGCTCTGATCACATTCCCAGATATTGATCCAATCACTGGACAGTACAGTGCAGACTGTGCCTCACGACACTGGGCTCTGATCACATTCCCAGATATTGATCCAATCACTGGACAGTACAGTGCAGACTGTCTCTCACTACACTGGGCTCTGATCACATTCCCAGATATTGATCCATTCACTGGACAGTACAGTGCAGACTGTCCCTCACTACAGTGGGCTCTGATCACATTCCCAGATATTGATCCAATCACTGGACAGTACAGTGCAGACTGTCCCTCACGACACTGGGCTCTGATCACATTCCCAGATATTGATCCAATCACTGGACAGTACAGTGCAGACTGTCTCACACTACACTGGGATATGATCACATTCCCAGATATTGATCCACTCACTGGACAGTACAGTGCAGACTGTGCCTCACGACACTGGGCTCTGATCACATTCCCAGATATTGATCCAATCACTGGACAGTACAGTGCAGACTGTCCCTCACGACACTGGGCTCTGGTCACATTCCCAGATATTGATCCAATCACTGGACAGTACAGTGCAGACTGTCCCTCACTACACTGGGCTCTGGTCACATTCCCAGATATTGATCCAATCACTGGACAGTACAGTGCAGACTGTCTCTCACTGCACTGGGCTCTGATCACATTCCCAGATATTGATCCAATCACTGGACAGTGCAGTGCAGCGTGTCCCTCACTACACTGGGCTCTGGTCACATTCCCAGATATTGATCCAATCACTGGACAGTACAGTGCAGACTGTCTCTCACTACACTGGGCTCTGGTCACATTCCCAGATATTGATCCAATCACTGGACAGTACAGTGCAGACTGTCCCTCACTACACTGGGCTCGGATCACATTCCCAGATATTGATCCAATCACTGGATAGTACAGTGCAGACTGTCCCTCACTACACTGGGCTCTGGTCACATTCCCAGATATTGATCCAATCACTGGACAGTACACTGCAGACTGTCTCTCACTACAGTTGGCTCTGGTCACATTCCCAGATATTGATCCAATCACTGGACAGTACAGTGCAGACTGTCTCTCACTTCACTGGGCTCTGGTCACATTCCCAGATATTGATCCAATCACTGGACAGTACAGTGCAGACTGTCTCTCACTACACTGGGCTCTGATCACATTCCCAAATATTGATCCAATCACTGGACAGTACAGTGCAGACTGTCTCTCATTACACTGGGCTCTGATCACATTCCCAGATATTGATCCAATCACTGGACAGTACAGTGCAGACTGTCTCTCACTACACTGGACTCTGATCACATTCCCAGATATTGATCCAATCACTGGACAGTACAGTGCAGACTGTCCCTCACGACACTGGGCTCTGATCACATTCCCAGATATTGATCCAATCACTGGACAGTACAGTGCAGACTGTCTCTCATTCCACTGGGCTCTGATCACATTCCCAGATATTGATCCAATCACTGGACAGTACAGTGCAGACTGTCTCTCACTACACTGGACTCTGATAACATTCCCAGATATTGATCCAATCACTGGACAGTACAGTGCAGACTGTGTCTCACTACACTGGACTCTGATCACATTCCCAGATATTGATCCAATCACTGGACAGTACAGTGCAGACTGTCTCTCATTCCACTGGGCTCTGATCACATTCCCAGATATTGATCCAATCACTGGACAGCACATTGCAGACTGTCTCTCACTACACTGGACTCTGATCACATTCCCAGATATTGATCCAATCACTGGACAGTACAGTGCAGACTGTCCCTCACTACACTGGGCTCTGATCACATTCCCAGATATTGATCCAATCACTGGACAGTACAGTGCAGACTGTCCCTCACTGCACTGGGCTCTGATCACATTCCCAGATATTGATCCAATCACTGGACAGTACAGTGCAGACTGTCTCTCATTCCACTGGGCTCTGGTCACATTCCCAGATATTGATCCAATCACTGGACAGTACAGTGCAGACTGTCTCACACTACACTGGGATCTGATCACATTCCCAGATATTGATCCAATCACTGGACAGTACAGTGCAGACTGTCCCTCACTGCAGTGGGCTCTGATCACATTCCCAGATATTGATCCAATCACTGGACAGTACAGTGCAGACTGTCCCTCACTACACTGGGCTATGATCACATTCCCAGATATTGATCCAATCACTGGACACTACAGTGCAGACTGTCCCTCTCTGCACTTGCTTCTGATCACATTCCCAGATATTGATCCAATCACTGGACAGTACAGTGCAGACTGTCCCTCTCTGCACTTGCTTCTGATCACATTCCCAGATATTGATCCAATCACTGGACAGTACAGTGCAGACTGTCCCTCACTACACTGGGCTCTGATCACATTCCCAGATATTGATCCAATCACTGGACACTACAGTGCAGACTGTCCCTCTCTGCACTTGCTTCTGATCACATTCCCAGATATTGATCCAATCACTGGACAGTACAGTGCAGACTGTCTCTCACTACACTGGGCTCTGATCACATTCCCAGATATTGATCCAATCACTGGACAGTACAGTGCAGACTGTCCCTCACTGCACTGGGCTCTGATCACATTCCCAGATATTGATCCAATCACTGGACAGTACAGTGCAGACTGTGCCTCACGACACTGGGCTCTGGTCACATTCCCAGATATTGTTCCACTCACTGGACAGTACAGTGCAGACTGTGCCTCACGACACTGGGCTCTGGTCACATTCCCAGATATTGATCCAATCACTGGACAGTACAGTGCAGACTGTGCCTCACGACACTGGGCTCTGGTCACATTCCCAGATATTGATCCAATCACTGGACAGTACAGTGCAGACTGTCTCTCATTCCACTGTGCTCTGATCACATTCCCAGATATTGATCCAATCACTGGACAGCACAGTGCAGACTGTCCATCACTACACTGGACTCTGATCACATTCCCAGATATTGATCCAATCAATGGACAGTACAGTGCAGACTGTCTCTCACTGCACTGGGCTCTGATCACATTCCCAGATATTGATCCAATCACTGGACAGTACAGTGCAGACTGTCTCTCACTACACTGGGCTCTGATCACATTCCCAGATATTGATCCAATCACTGGACAGTACAGTGCAAACTGTCCATCACTACACTGGGCTCTGATCACATTCCCAGATATTGATCCAATCACTGGACAGTACAGTGCAGACTGTCCCTCACTACACTGGGCTATGATCACATTCCCAGATATTGATCCAATCACTGGACACTACAGTGCAGACTGTCCCTCTCTGCACTTGCTTCTGATCACATTCCCAGATATTGATCCAATCAATGGACAGTACAGTGCAGACTGTCCCTCTCTGCACTTGCTTCTGATCACATTCCCAGATATTGATCCAATCACTGGACAGTACAGTGCAGACTGTCCCTCACTACACTGGGCTCTGATCACATTCCCAGATATTGATCCAATCACTGGACACTACAGTGCAGACTGTCCCTCTCTGCACTTGCTTCTGATCACATTCCCAGATATTGATCCAATCACTGGACAGTACAGTGCAGACTGTCTCTCACTACACTGGGCTCTGATCACATTCCCAGATATTGATCCAATCACTGGACAGTACAGTGCAGACTGTCCCTCACTGCACTGGGCTCTGATCACATTCCCAGATATTGATCCAATCACTGGACAGTACAGTGCAGACTGTGCCTCACGACACTGGGCTCTGGTCACATTCCCAGATATTGTTCCACTCACTGGACAGTACAGTGCAGACTGTGCCTCACGACACTGGGCTCTGGTCACATTCCCAGATATTGATCCAATCACTGGACAGTACAGTGCAGACTGTGCCTCACGACACTGGGCTCTGGTCACATTCCCAGATATTGATCCAATCACTGGACAGTACAGTGCAGACTGTCTCTCATTCCACTGTGCTCTGATCACATTCCCAGATATTGATCCAATCACTGGACAGCACAGTGCAGACTGTCCATCACTACACTGGACTCTGATCACATTCCCAGATATTGATCCAATCAATGGACAGTACAGTGCAGACTGTCTCTCACTGCACTGGGCTCTGATCACATTCCCAGATATTGATCCAATCACTGGACAGTACAGTGCAGACTGTCTCTCACTACACTGGGCTCTGATCACATTCCCAGATATTGATCCAATCACTGGACAGTACATTGCAAACTGTCCATCACTACACTGGGCTCTGATCACATTCCCAGATATTGATCCAATCACTGGACAGCACAGTACAGACTGTCCCTCACTACACTGGGCTCTGGTCACATTCCCAGATATTGATCCAATCACTGGACAGTACAGTGCAGACTGTCCCTCACTGCACTGGGCTCTGATCACTTTCCCAGATATTGATCCAATCACTGGACAGTACAATGCAGACAGTCTCTCATTCCACTGGGCACTGGTCTCATTCCCAGATATTGATCCAATCACTGGGCAGTACAGTGCAGACTGTCCCTGACTACACCGGGCTCTGGTCACATTCCCAGATATTGATCCACTCACTGGACAGTACAGTGCAGACTGTCTCACACTACACTGGGATCTGATCACATTCCCAGATATTGATCCAATCACTGGACAGTACAGTGCAGACTGTCCCTCACTGCAGTGGGCTCTGATCACATTCCCAGATATTGATCTAATCACTGGACAGTACAGTGCAGACTGTCCCTCACTACACTGGGCTATGATCACATTCCCAGATATTGATCCAATCACTGGACAGTACAGTGCAGACTGTCCCTCTCTGCACTTGCTTCTGATCACATTCCCAGATATTGATCCAATCACTGGGCAGTACAGTGCAGACTGTCCCTGACTACACCGGGCTCTGGTCACATTCCCAGATATTGATCCACTCACTGGACAGTACAGTGCAGACTGTCTCACACTACACTGGGATCTGATCACATTCCCAGATATTGATCCAATCACTGGACAGTACAGTGCAGACTGTCCCTCACTGCAGTGGGCTCTTATCACATTCCCAGATATTGATCTAATCACTGGACAGTACAGTGCAGACTGTCCCTCACTACACTGGGCTATGATCACATTCCCAGATATTGATCCAATCACTGGACAGTACAGTGCAGACTGTCCCTCTCTGCACTTGCTTCTGATCACATTCCCAGATATTGATCCAATCACTGGACAGTACAGTGCAGACTGTCTCTCACTACACTGGGCTCTGATCACATTCCCAGATATTGATCCAATCACTGGACAGTACAGTGCAGACTGTCCCTCACTGCACTGGGCTCTGATCACATTCCCAGATATTGATCCAATCACTGGACAGTACAGTGCAGACTGTGCCTCACGACACTGGGCTCTGGTCACATTCCCAGATATTGTTCCACTCACTGGACAGTACAGTGCAGACTGTCCCTCACTGCACTGGGCTCTGATCACATTCCCAGATATTGATCCAATCACTGGACAGTACAGTGCAGACTGTCTCTCATTCCACTGGGCTCTGATCACATTCCCAGATATTGATCCAATCACTGGACAGCACAGTGCAGACTGTCCCTCACTGCACTGGGCTCTGATCACATTCCCAGATATTGATCCAATCACTGGACAGTACAGTGCAGACTGTCTCTCACTGCACTGGGCTCTGATCACATTCCCAGATATTGCTCCAATCACTGGACAGTACAGTGCAGACTGTCCATCACTACACTGGGCTCTGATCACATTCCCAGTTATTGATCCAATCACTGGACAGTACAGTGCAGACTGTCTCTCACTACACTGGACTCTGATCACATTCCCAAATATTGATCCAATCACTGGACAGTGCAGTGCAGACTGTCCATCACTACACTGGGCTCTGATCACATTCCCAGATATTGATCCAATCACTGGACAGTACAGTGCAGACTGTCTCTCACTGCACTGGGCTCTGATCACATTCCCAGATATTGATCCAATCACTGGACAGTACAGTGCAGACTGTCTCTCACTACACTGGGCTCTGATCACATTCCCAGATATTGATCCAATCACTGGACAGCACAGTGCAGACTGTCCCTCACTACACTGGGCTCTGGTCACATTCCCAAATATTGATCCAATCACTGGACAGTACAGTGCAGACTGTCTCTCACTACACTGGGCTCTGATCACATTCCCAGATATTGATCCAATCACTGGATAGTACAGTGCAGACAGTCTCTCATTCCACTGGGCACTGGTCTCATTCCCAGATATTGATCCAATCACTGGGCAGTACAGTGCAGACTGTCCCTCACTACACCGGGCTCTGGTCACATTCCCAGATATTGATCCAATCACTGGACAGTACAGTGCAGACTGTCCCTCACTACACTGGGCTCTGGTCACATTCCCAAATATTGATCCAATCACTGGACAGTACAGTGCAGACTGTCTCTCACTACACTGGGCTCTGATCACATTCCCAGATATTGATCCAATCACTGGACAGTACAGTGCAGACTGTCCCTCTCTATACTGGGCTCTGGTCACACTCCCAGATATTGATCCAATCACTGGACAGTACAGTGCAGACTGTCTCTCACTACACTGGACTCTGATCACATTCCCAGATATTGATCCAATCACTGGACAGTACAGTGCAGACTGTCTCACACTACACTGGGATCTGATCACATTCCCAGATATTGATCCAATCACTGCACAGTACAGTGCAGACTGTCCCTCACTGCAGTGGGCTCTGATCACATTCCCAGATATTGATCCAATCACTGGACAGTACAGTGCAGACTGTCTCTCACCACACTGGGCTCTGATCACATTCCCAGATATTGATCCAATCACTGGACAGTACAGTGCAGACTGTCCCTCACTGCACTGGGCTCTGATCACATTCCCAGATATTGATCCAATCACTGAACAGTACAGTGCAGACTGTCTCTCACTACACTGGGCTCTGATCACATTCCCAGATATTGATCCAATCACTGGACAGTACAGTGCAGACTGTCTCTCACTGCACTGGGCTCTGGTCACATTCCCAGATATTGATCCAATCACTGGACAGTACAGTGCAGACTGTCTCTCACTGCACTGGGCTCTGGTCACATTCCCAGATATTGATCCAATCACTGGACAGCACAGTGCAGACTGTCCCTCCCTTCACTGGGCTCTGATCACATTCCCAGATATTGATCCAATCACTGGACAGTACAGTGCAGACTGTCTCTCATTCCACTGGGGTCTGGTCACATTCCCAGATATTGTTCCACTCACTGGACAGTACAGTGCAGACTGTCCCTCACTGAACTGAGCTCTGATCACATTCCCAGATATTGATCCAATCACTGGACAGTACAGTGCAGACTGTCTCTCATTCCACTGGGCTCTGGTCACATTCCCAGATGTTGTTCCACTCACTGGACAGTACAGTGCAGACTGTCCCTCACTGCAGTGGGCTCTGATCACATTCCCAGATATTGATCCAATCACTGGACAGTACAGTGCAGACTGTCCCTCACTGCACTGGGCTCTGATCACATTCCCAGATATTGATCCAATCACTGGACAGTACAGTGCAGACTGTCTCTCATTCCACTGGGCTCTGATCACATTCCCAGATATTGATCCAATCACTGGACAGCACAGTGCAGACTGTCACTCCCTTCACTGGGCTCTGATCACATTCCCAGATATTGATCCAATCACTGGACAGTACAGTGCAGACTGTCTCTCATTCCACTGGGGTCTGGTCACATTCCCAGATATTGTTCCACTCACTGGACAGTACAGTGCAGACTGTCCCTCACTGAACTGGGCTCTGATCACATTCCCAGATATTGATCCAATCACTGGACAGTACAGTGCAGACTGTCTCTCATTCCACTGGGCTCTGGTCACATTCCCAGATGTTGTTCCACTCACTGGACAGTACAGTGCAGACTGTCCCTCACTGCAGTGGGCTCTGATCACATTCCCAGATATTGATCCAATCACTGGACAGTACAGTGCAGACTGTCCCTCACTGCACTGGGCTCTGATCACATTCCCAGATATTGATCCAATCACTGGACAGTACAGTGCAGACTGTCTCTCATTCCACTGGGCTCTGATCACATTCCCAGATATTGATCCAATCACTGGACAGTACAGTGCAGACTGTCCATCACTACACTGGGCTCTGATCACATTCCCAGATATTGATCCAATCACTGGACAGTACAGTGCAGACTGTCCCTCACTGCACTGGGCTCTGGTCACATTCCCAGATATTGATCCAGTCACTGGACAGTACAGTGCAGACTGTCCCTCACTACACTGGGCTATGATCACATTCCCAGATATTGATCCAATCACTGGACAGTACAGTGCAGACTGTCTCTCATTCCACTGGGCTCTGATCACATTCCCAGATATTGATCCAATCACTGGACAGTACAGTGCAGACTGTCCATCACTACACTGGGCTCTGATCACATTCCCAGATATTGATCCAATCACTGGACAGTACAGTGCAGACTGTCCCTCACTGCACTGGGCTCTGGTCACATTCCCAGATATTGATCCAGTCACTGGACAGTACAGTGCAGACTGTCCCTCACTACACTGGGCTATGATCACATTCCCAGATATTGATCCAATCACTGGACAGTACAGTGCAGACTGTCCCTCACTACACTGGGCTCTGGTCACATTCCCAGATATTGATCCAATCACTGGACAGTACAGTGCAGACTGTCCCTCACTGCACTGGGCTCTGATCACATTCCCAGATATTGACCCAATCACTGGACAGTACAGTGCAGACTGTCTCTCATTCCACTGGGCTCTGATCACATTCCCAGATATTGATCCAATCACTGGGCAGCACAGTGCAGACTGTCCATCACTACACAGGACTCTGATCACATTCCCAGATATTGATCCAATCACTGGACAGTACAGTGCAGACTGTCTCTCACTACACTGGGCTCTGATCACATTCCCAGATATTGATCCAATCACTGGACAGTACAGTGCAGACTGTCCATCACTACACTGGGCTCTGATCACATTCCCAGATATTGATCCAATCACTGGACAGTACAGTGCAGACTGTCCCTCACAGCACTGGGCTCTGGTCACATTCCCAGATATTGATCCAGTCACTGGACAGTACCGTGCAGACTGTCTCTCATTCCACTGGGCTCTGGTCACATTCCCAGATATTGATCCACTCACTGGACAGTACAGTGCAGACTGTCCCTCACTGCACTGGGCTCTGATCACATTCCCAGATATTGATCCAATCACTGGACAGTACAGTGCAGACTGTCCCTCACTGCACTGGGCTCTGATCACTTTCCCAGATATTGATCCAATCACTGGACAGTACAGAGCAGACTGTCTCTCACTACACTGGGCACTGGTCACATTCCCAGATATTGTTCCACTCACTGGACAGTACAGTGCAGACTGTCCCTCACTGAACTGGGCTCTGATCACATTCCCAGATATTGATCCAATCACTGGACAGTACAGTGCAGACTGTCTCTCATTCCACTGGGCTCTGGTCACATTCCCAGATGTTGTTCCACTCACTGGACAGTACAGTGCAGACTGTCCCTCACTGCAGTGGGCTCTGATCACATTCCCAGATATTGATCCAATCACTGGACAGTACAGTGCAGACTGTCCCTCACTGCACTGGGCTCTGATCACATTCCCAGATATTGATCCAATCACTGGACAGTACAGTGCAGACTGTCTCTCATTCCACTGGGCTCTGATCACATTCCCAGATATTGATCCAATCACTGGACAGCACAGTGCAGACTGTCCCTCCCTTCACTGGGCTCTGATCACATTCCCAGATATTGATCCAATCACTGGACAGTACAGTGCAGACTGTCTCTCATTCCACTGGGGTCTGGTCACATTCCCAGATATTGTTCCACTCACTGGACAGTACAGTGCAGACTGTCCCTCACTGAACTGGGCTCTGATCACATTCCCAGATATTGATCCAATCACTGGACAGTACAGTGCAGACTGTCCCTCACTGCACTGGGCTCTGATCACATTCCCAGATATTGATCCAATCACTGGACAGTACAGTGCAGACTGTCTCTCATTCCACTGGGCTCTGATCACATTCCCAGATATTGATCCAATCACTGGACAGTACAGTGCAGACTGTCCCTCACTGCACTGGGCTCTGGTCACATTCCCAGATATTGATCCAGTCACTGGACAGTACAGTGCAGACTGTCCCTCACTACACTGGGCTATGATCACATTCCCAGATATTGATCCAATCACTGGACAGTACAGTGCAGACTGTCTCTCATTCCACTGGGCTCTGATCACATTCCCAGATATTGATCCAATCACTGGACAGTACAGTGCAGACTGTCCATCACTACACTGGGCTCTGATCACATTCCCAGATATTGATCCAATCACTGGACAGTACAGTGCAGACTGTCCCTCACTGCACTGGGCTCTGGTCACATTCCCAGATATTGATCCAGTCACTGGACAGTACAGTGCAGACTGTCCCTCACTACACTGGGCTATGATCACATTCCCAGATATTGATCCAATCACTGGACAGTACAGTGCAGACTGTCCCTCACTACACTGGGCTCTGGTCACATTCCCAGATATTGATCCAATCACTGGACAGTACAGTGCAGACTGTCCCTCACTGCACTGGGCTCTGATCACATTCCCAGATATTGACCCAATCACTGGACAGTACAGTGCAGACTGTCTCTCATTCCACTGGGCTCTGATCACATTCCCAGATATTGATCCAATCACTGGGCAGCACAGTGCAGACTGTCCATCACTACACTGGACTCTGATCACATTCCCAGATATTGATCCAATCACTGGACAGTACAGTGCAGACTGTCTCTCACTACACTGGGCTCTGATCACATTCCCAGATATTGATCCAATCACTGGACAGTACAGTGCAGACTGTCCATCACTACACTGGGCTCTGATCACATTCCCAGATATTGATCCAATCACTGGACAGTACAGTGCATACTGTCCCTCACAGCACTGGGCTCTGGTCACATTCCCAGATATTGATCCAGTCACTGGACAGTACCGTGCAGACTGTCTCTCATTCCACTGGGCTCTGGTCACATTCCCAGATATTGATCCACTCACTGGACAGTACAGTGCAGACTGTCCCTCACTGCACTGGGCTCTGATCACATTCCCAGATATTGATCCAATCACTGGACAGTACAGTGCAGACTGTCCCTCACTGCACTGGGCTCTGATCACTTTCCCAGATATTGATCCAATCACTGGACAGTACAGAGCAGACTGTCTCTCACTACACTGGGCACTGGTCACATTCCCAGATATTGATCCAATCACTGGACAGTACAGTGCAGACAGTCTCTCATTCCACTGGGCACTGGTCATATTCCCAGATATTGATTCAATCACTGGACAGTACAGTGCAGACTGTCTCTCACTACATTGGGCTCTGATCACATTCCCAGATATTGATCCAATCACTGGACAGTACAGTGCAGACTGTCTCACACTACACTGGGCTCTGATCACATTCCCAGATATTGATCCAATCACTGGACAGTACAGTGCAGACTGTCCCGCACGACACTGGGCTCTGATCACATTCCCAGATATTGATCCAATCACTGGGCAGTACAGTGCAGACTGTCTCTCACTACACTGGGCTCTGGTCACATTCCCAAATATTGATCCAATCACTGGACAGTACAGTGCAGACTGTCTCTCACTACACTGGGCTCTGGTCACATTCCCAGATATTGATCCAATCACTGGACAGTACAGTGCAGACTGTCTCTCACTACACTGGGCTCTGGTCACATTCCCAAATATTGATCCAATCACTGGACAGTACAGTGCAGACTGTCTCTCACTACACTGGGCTCTGATCACATTCCCAGATATTGATCCAATCACTGGACAGTACAGTGCAGACTGTCCCTCACTACACTGGGCTCTGGTCACATTCCCAGATATTGATCCAATCACTGGACAGTACAGTGCAGACTGTCCCTCTCTATACTGGGCTCTGATCACATTTCCAGATATTGATCCAATCACTGGACAGTACAGTGCAGACTGTCCCTCACTGCACTGGGCTCTGATCACATTCCCATATATTGATCCAATCATTGGACAGTACAGTGCAGACTGTCCCTCACTACACTGGGCTCTGTTCACATTCCCAGATATTGATCCAATCACTGGACAGTACAGTGCAGACTGTCTCTCACTGCACTGGGCTCTGATCACATTCCCAGATATTGATCCAATCACTGGACAGTGCTGTGCAGACTCTTGTTTTCTGCCATTGTTTGATGCCTTTTGTTTGATCTATGAAACCAGACTGGGTGCAGTGAGATGGAGCATTCCCTCAGATTGCTGGCTAGCAGGAACTGAAACACTCAATGAGAATCAGCAAATGTCTCCAGTTCCACCTGGGAGTGGTTTGTTCCCAGTACAATGTGCTTCTCCTTGGGGAAATGTTCCCAGTATTTACCTGTGATGGCAGCCCAGCTGTATCTGGGACTATTGTGGAGATATCTGTACCTGAGTGTGAGACCTCTTCCATTGAGGGGTTTCACCACAGGTAGTTCAGGGAGCTGGATCTCCTGCTCACTCTGGAGAAGTCCAGGGGCCTCATTTTTCATAAGCAGAGTGATTGGTGTCAATCTGTATAACTCCATCAGAGACCTCTCTCAGCAACAGGTGACAGACTGGTGCCCTCGAGATCCTATTGCTGAGCAGTGTAATTGACAGCACTGTTTCTGATCTTGTCTAAACCTGGGCTGGTCTCACACCCAAACAGAAGCTGTGGTTTTACAGAGTCTTTTCCTTCTCTATTCTCACTCACAGACACCATGGTCTCCCTCCAGACCCAAACACACACAACACCCCCTTATTTGGCAATATTCTATAGCACGGCACGGGGTCAAACCAAAACTCTGAAACAACTTCCTGTTTCACTTCCCCACAGCAAGAAATGGGGTTGAGAGCTGTCTGCTGACACTGTGTGGTATGGTCGCCAGTAGGTGGGACATCTGATTCAGTGTGAGAGCAGGGAGCTGTGGGGGGAAATAGAGAAACTGGATGGGGAACGATCCCAGGACAGGGGGGTTAATGTATATAACACCAATATAAGGTGAATGGAGAATGGAGAAACAGGATTGGGAACGATCCCAGGGCAGGGGGGTTACTATATTCAACACCAATATAAGGGGTACTGAAGGTGAATGGAGATACAGGATTGGGAACGATCCCAGGACAGGGGGGTTACTGTATACAACACCAAAATAAGGGGGTACTGAAGGGGAATGGAGAAACAGGATGGGGAACGATCCCACGGCAGGGGGGTTACTGTATACAACACCAATATCAGGGGTACTGAAGGGGAATGGAGAAACAGGATGGGGAATGATCCCAGGACAGGGGGGTTACTGTATACAACACCAATATAAGGGGGTACTGAAGGGGAATGGAGAAACAGGATGGGGAACGATCCCAGGGCAGGGGGGTTACTGTATACAACACCAATATAAGGGGTACTGAAGGGGAATGGAGATACAGGATTGGGAACGATCCCAGGGCAGGGGGGTTACTATATACAACACCAATATCAGGGGTACTGAAGGGGAATGGAGAAACAGGATGGGGAACGATCCCAGGGCAGGGGGGTTACTGTATACAACACCAATATAAGGGGATACTGAAGGGGAATGGAGAAACAGGATGGGGAATGATCCCAGGGCAGGGGGGTTACTGTATACAACACCAATATCAGGGGGTACTGAAGGGGAATGGAGAAACAGGATGGGGAACGATCCCAGGACAGGGGATTACTGTATATAACACCAACATCAGGGGGTACTGAAGGGGAATGGAGAAACAGGATGGGGAACGATCCCAGGACAGGGGATTACTATATACAGCACCAATATCAGGATTGATATTCTAGACTCTGGGATTTATGTCCATTTATTCCAGACTGTGGCAGTAAATTTGCTGACTTGCTCCATTATTGAATATACAGTGACTTTAATTAACATTCGTGGGGAAATGAGATCTTCAGTCTGATATTCTTGTCATTACTGCACTGTTGGCCCTGAACATAACACTTTACATTTGTTAATATATGTTAATGAATGCTAATTAATGCGAGCTCACTCATTGTCGGTGGGAAAGGCACAAGATGGAGTCCAGGCGAAGGCGGCCATGTTGCTCTGAGCCAGGATTGTTTCTTCTTGTAAAGATCTACGGAAATTTAAAGTTTTTGGAACTTTATCCACCCCCCAACCCCACCCCAGAAAGAGGGTCCCACACATAGAATCAGTGATGACCAGGTCAGAAATACAAGATTTCAGGAAAGAAAACCCACTGAATGAGAAAGAATTTCTTTTCTCTTTGTTTTCTGGGAGATGCTGCCATGGACAGATTGATTATCAATCCCTAGTTACCCTCAGAAGGTGGTGGTGGGCCTTCTTCTTGAACTGCTGCAGTCCGTGTGGTGAAGGTTCTCCCACTGTGCTGTTATGTTGAGAGTTCCAGGATATTGACCAAGTGACGATATAGGAACGGCCGATATATGTCCAAGAATGTGGTTCACAACATTACTGTTCTTCTCCTCGCTGATTATCGAGGTCCTGGGGAGGGAGGTTGCTTGATGAAGTAACCTTGGTGTGTTGCTAGAGTGCCTCCTGTAGATGATACACACTGCAGCCATGGTGCGCTGATGGTGGAGGGAATGGATATTGAGTCCAGTAATAGAGGCACCGATCGTCAAACTGCTGTGTCCTGGATGGTGTTGAGCTTCTTGATGTAGTTGTGGCTGCACCGTCCGGGCGAGTGGTGAGTGTTCCATTATTGGAGGAGTTCTGAATGGAGTTCAACATTGTGGAATCAATAGTTAGAGAACGTCCTGGAGTGAAGGTCATTGATGAAGTAATAAGATGGTTGGACACGGACACTTCTCTGAGCTACTTCTGCAGCGATGTCCTGGGGATGGAATGATTGGCCTCCACCAACCACAACCACCTTCCTTCCTCTTGGTTATGAATCCAGCCTTTAGAGGGGTTTCTCTTTTACCCCCATTGAGTTGTGTTTTGCTCGGGCTCCTTGGTCGAATTCTGCCTTGATGTTGAAAGCAGCTATTCTCACCTCCCCTCCCCTGACATTCAGCTTGTGTGTCCAATGGTCTCCTGGCCGGCCTCCCATTTCCACCCTCCATAAACTTGAGCTGATCCAAATCAGTGGGGAATCACTGTTGATGATTCCATCACTTTACTGATGACTGGGAGGAGGCTGATCGGTCGCCATTGACCGGGTTAGATATATCTGTTCGTTTGTGGGTAAGATATAACACTGCAATCCCACATTGTCGGGTAGGTGCCAGTGTCATAGCTGCACTGGAACAGCTGAGCTACTTGGGTTTATACAGCACCTTTCACCTCAGGATTAACTTTTGACGTGTAGGTGAATGCAGAGACCAGTTTGTGCACAGCAAGTCCCACAAGCAGCATTGAGACAATCACCAGATCATCTATTTTCGTGATGTTGTTTGAGGGATAAATATTGTCCAGGACTCCGGGGAGAACTTCCTTGCTCTATTTCAAATAACGCCTTGGGATCATTTAAAACCACCTGAGAGGGCAGACAGGGCTTTGCTTTAACATCTGAAAGGCGGCACCTCTGACAGTGCTGCACAGAGTGTAGTAGTTCCCTCCCTCGCGCTCCTTGGTCGAATTCTGCCTTGATGTTGAAGCCCTCCCTTCTGATGTCCTTATACCCCTCCCTCGTTCCCCCTTACCCACTTCTCCATTGCAGAGCAGATTCACCAGAATGATCCCGGGGCTAAAAGGGTTAAATCCGGAGGACAGGTTGTACAGACTAGGCTTATATTCCCTTGAGTTTAAAAGATTAAGGGGTGATCTGATTGAGGTGTTTAAAATGATTAAAGGATTTGATAGGGTAGATAGAGAGAAACTATTTCCTCTGGTGGGGGGAGTCCAGAACAAGGGGGCATTTCCTTAAAATTAGAGCTCGGCCGTTCAGGGTGATGTCAGGAAGCATTTCTTCACACAAAGGGGAGTGGAAATCTGGAACTCTCTCCCCCAAAAAGCTGTTGAGACTGGGGGTCAATTGAAAATTTCAAAACTGAGATTGATCGATTTTTGTTGGACACGGGTATTAAGGGTTACAGAACCAAGGCGGGAGATGGAGTTAAGATACAGATCAGGAATCATAGAATCATAGAATCATCGAAATTTATGGCACAGAAGGAGGCCATTCGGCCCATCATGTCTGTGCCAGCTGAAAAAAAGTGATCCAGCCTAATCCCACTTTCCAGCACTTGGTCCGTGGCCTTGTGCCTATCCAGGTACTTTTTAAATGAGTTGAGGGTTTCTGCCTCTCCCACCCTTTCAGGCAGTGAGTTCCAGACCCCCATCACCCTCTGGGTAAAAAAATTCTCCTCAGCTCCCCTCTAATCCTTCTACCAATTACTTTAAATCGATGCCCCCTGGTTATTGACCTCTCTGCAAAGGGAAATAGGTCCTTCCTATCCACTCTATCTCGGCCCCTCATAATTTTATGCCTCAATTAAATCTCCCCTCAGC
This sequence comes from Heptranchias perlo, assembly GCF_035084215.1. Taxonomy (NCBI): domain Eukaryota; kingdom Metazoa; phylum Chordata; class Chondrichthyes; order Hexanchiformes; family Hexanchidae; genus Heptranchias; species Heptranchias perlo. Next base: position 440,154 of record NW_027139217.1, on the reverse strand, counting down.
CTTCTTTGTTGCAAAGAAAACAACCCCAGCCTATCCAATCTTTTCTCATAGCTAAAATTCCCCAGTCCTGGCAACATCCTCGTAAATCTCCTCTGCACCCTCTCCAGTGCAATCACATCTTTCCTGTAATGTGGTGACCAGAACTGTACGCAGTACTCAAGCTGTGGTCTAACCAGTGTTTTATACAGTTCTAGCATAAACACCCTGCTTTTATATTCTATGCATCGGCAAATAAAGGAAAGTATCTCGTCTGTGTCCTTAACCACCTTATCTACCTGTCCTGCTACCTTCAGGGATCTGTGGACATGCACTCCAAGGTCCCTCACTTCCTCAACACCTCTCAGTATCCTCCCATTTATTGTGTATTCCCTTGATTTGTTTGCCCTCCCCAAATATATTACCTCACACTTCTCTGGATTGAATTCCATTTGTCACTTTTCTGCCCACCTGACCAGTCCATTGATATCTTCCTGCAGTCTACAGCTTTCCTCCTCACTATCAACCACACGGCCAATTTTTGTATCATCTGCAAACAAATTTATCATGCATCCTCCATTTAAGTTTAAATCACCAAAATATAGCACAAAAAGCAAGGGACCTCGTACTGAGCCCTGCGGAACCCCACTGGAAACAGCCTTCCAGTCACAAAAACACCCGTCAACCATTGCCCTTTGCTTCCTGCCACTGAGCTAATTTTGGATCCAACTTGCCACTTTCCCTTGAATCCCATGGGCATTTACTTTTTTTGACCAGTCTGCCATGTGGGACCTTGTCAAAAGCCTTGCTAAAATCCATGTAGACTAAATCAAACGCGTTACCCTCATCGACCCTCCTTGATACCGCCTCAAAAAATTCAATCAACTTAGTCAGACACGACCTTCCCTTAACAAATCCATGCTGACTGTCCTTCATTAACCCGTGCCTTTCTAAATGATGATGTGGAGATGCCGGTGATGGACTGGGGTTGACAATTGTAAACAATTTTACAACACCAAGTTATAGTCCAACAATTTTATTTGAAATTCACAAGCTTTCGGAGGCTTCCTCCTTCCTCTGGTGAATGTTAGCCCACAACATTCACCTGAGGAAGGAGGAAGCCTCCGAAAGCTTGTGAATTTCAAATAAAATTGTTGTACTATAACTTGGTGTTGTAAAATTGTTTACAATTTCTAAATGATGATTAATACTGTCCCTCAGAATTGTTTCCAATAATTTGCCCACCACCGAGGTTAGACTGAGTGACCTGTAATTACTCGGTCTATCCTTCTCTCCCTTTTTAAACAACGGTACAACATTAGCAGTCCTCCAATCCTCCGGCACCACGCCTGTAGATATATCCAACCTGGGACTGAATGATCGAATTGAATGGCAGAACCAGCTCGAGGGGCAGAATGGCCTCCTCCTGTTCCATTGTTCCTATCCCCATTAACCCCGTCATTCTCATCATCTCCAATTGGAATAAGAAAAGTCCAACTAACATGAGCAAAGGCTGGACACCAGGCAGCCATTGTTTAGACCAGGACCTTCTGTATACTGTATCTATAATAACACTGGCAACCTGCAATCCAGCTTAACTCAATTTCCATAAATAGCTGCAGATCTGGGGTATGTTTTAGAAGGACAGACACGAGTTCAGGCCTGTGTTGGGTAGGTTACTAAACACGGGCTGTAATCTGTCAGCTGTGAATGGACTGGACGCTCTGTGTTAGATGTGATCCCTGGATTGCTGAGACAGGACAGCACCAAGCTGTCAGTGGGTGCATGGGGTAATTTATCATCACTGCTCTCACACTGACAATCACACGTATAAAAACACAAGATCGAAACAATGTCCGACCATGTGATGGGCAATAACAGCACACAATGTACTGTCGAGACACAGGGTCTGAGATCACTCCGTTTCATGTTCCAGGAACTGTTACACACTGCGATTCCAATCAGACAGAAACATCACTGATCAACGAAATATTACAGGGTGACTGGACAAACAAGGAAAATCTCTGGCTATCTGGTTAGAATAAAGAGGCAAAAAAAAAAATCAAATTGGGGCTGTAATAATTTATATCCAACCCCGGACTGAGGGACACTGTCAGGGGAGCACAGGGTGATATATCCAACCTGGGACTGAGAGACACTGTCAGGGGGGCACAGGGTGATATTTCCAACCCTGGACTGAGAGACACTGTCAGGGGAGCACAGGGTGATGTATCCAACCCCGGACTGAGAGACACTGTCAGGGGAGCACAGGGTGATATATCCAACCTGGGACTGAGAGACACTGTCAGGGGAGCACAGGGTGATATATCCAACCTGGGACTGAGAGACACTGTCAGGGGAGCACAGGGTGATATATCCAACCTGGGACTGAGAGACACTGTCAGGGGAGCACAGGGTGATATATCCAACCTGGGACTGAGAGACACTGTCAGGGGAGCACAGGGTGATATATCCAACCTGGGACTGAGAGACACTGTCAGGGGAGCACAGGGTGATATATCCAACCTGGGACTGAGAGACACTGTCAGGGGAGCACAGGGTGATATATCCAACTCCGGACTGAGAGACACTGTCAGGGGAGCACAGGGTGATATATCCAACCTGGGACTGAGGGACACTGTCAGGGGAGCACAGGGTGATGCATCCAACCTGGGACTGAGAGACACTGTCAGGGGAACACAGGGTGATATATCCAACCTGGGAGAGAGGGACACTGTCAGGGGAGCACAGGGTGATATATCCAACCTGGGACTGAGGGACACTGTCAGGGGAGCACAGGGTGATATATCCAACCCCGGACTGAGGGACACTGTCAGGGGAGCACAGGGTGATATATCCAACCTGGGACTGAGGGACACTGTCAGGGGAGCACAGGGTGATATATCCAACCTGGGACTGAGAGACACTGTCAGGGGAGCACAGGGTGATATATCCAACCCCGGACTGAGGGACACTGTCAGGGGAGCACAGGGTGATATATCCAACCTGGGACTGAGAGACACTGTCAGGGGAGCACAGGGTGATATATCCAACCCCGGACTGAGGGACACTGTCAGGGGAGCACAGGGTGATATATCCAACCTGGACTGAGAGACACTGTCAGGGGAGCACAGGGTGATATATCCAACCTGGGACTGAGAGACACTGTCAGGGGAGCACAGGGTGATATATCCAACCCGGGACTGAGAGACACTGTCAGGGGAGCACAGGGTGATATATCCAACCTGGGACTGAGGGACACTGTCAGGGGAGCACAGGGTGATATATCCAACCCCGGACTGAGGGACACTGTCAGGGGAGCACAGGGTGATATATCCAACCCCGGACTGAGAGACACTGTCAGGGGAGCACAGGGTGATATATCCAACCTGGGACTGAGAGACACTGTCAGGGGAGCACAGGGTGATATATCCAACCTCGGAGTGAGGGACACTGTCAGGGGAGCACAGGGTGATATATCCAACCTCGGACTGAGAGACACTGTGAGGGGAGCACAGGGTGATATATCCAACCTGGGACTGAGAGACACTGTGAGGGGAGCACAGGGTGATATATCCAACCTGGGACTGAGAGACACTGTCAGGGGAGCACAGGGTGATATATCCAACCTGGGACTGAGAGACACTGTGAGGGGAGCACAGGGTGATATGTCCAACCTGGGACTGAGGGACACTCTCAGGGGAGCACAGGGTGATATATCCAACCCCGGACTGAGAGACACAGTCAGGGGAGCACAGGGTGATATTTTTATTTTATTTTTTTTATTTGTTCAGGCGATGTGTCGGTCGCTGGCGAGGCCGGCATTTATTGCCCATCCCTAATTCCCCTCGAGAAGGTGGTGGTGAGCCGCCTTCTTGAACCGCTGCAGTCCGTGTGGTGACGGTTCTCCCACAGTGCTGTTAGGAAGGGAGTTCCAGGATTTTGATCCAGTGACGATGAAGGAACGGCGATATATTTCCAAGTTGGGATGGTGTGTGACTTGGAGGGGAACGTGCAGGTGGTGTTGTTCCCATGCGCCTGCTGCCCTTGTCCTTCTAGGTGGTAGAGGTCGCGGGTTTGGGAAGTGCTGTCGAAGAAGCCTTGGCGAGTTGCTGCAGTGCATCCTGTGGATGGTACACACTGCAGCCACAGTGCGCCGGTGGTGAAGGGAGTGAATGTTTAGGGTGGTGGATGGGGTGCCAATCAAGCGGGCTGCTTTATCTTGGATGGTGTCGAGCTTCTTGAGTGTTGTTGGAGGTGCACTCATCCAGGCAAGTGGAGAGTATTCCATCACACTCCTGACTTGTGCCTTGTCGATGGTGGAAAGGCTTTGGGGAGTCAGGAGGTGAGTCACTCGCCGCAGAATACCCAGCCTCTGACCTGCTCTCGTAGCCACAGTATTTATATGGCTGGTCCAGTTCAGTTTCTGGTCAATGTTGACCCCCAGGATGTTGATGGTGGGGGATTCGGCGATGGTAATGCCGTTGAATGTCAAGGGGAGGTGGTTAGACTCTCTTGTTGAAGATGGTCAATGCATGGCACTTATCTGGCGTGAATGTTCCTTGCCACTTATGAGCCCAAGCCTGGATGTTGTCCAGGTCTTGATGCATGCAGGCTCGGACTGCTTCATTATCTGAGGGGTTGCGAATGGAACTGAACAATGTGCAGTCATCAGCAAACATCCCCATTTCTGACCTTATGATGGAGGGAAGGTCATTGATGAAGCAGCTGAAGATGGTTGGGCCTCGGACACTGCCCTGAGGAACTCCTGCAGCAATGCCCTGGGGCTGAGATGATTGGCCTCCAACAACCACTACCATCTTCCTTTGTGCTAGGTATGACTCCAGCCACTGGAGAGTTTTCCCCCTGATTCCCATTGACTTCAATTTTACTAGGGCTCCTTGGTGCCACACTCGGTCAAATGCTGCCTTGATGTCAAGGGCAGTCACTCTCACCTCACCTCTGGAATTCAGCTCTTTTGTCCATGTTTGGACCAAGGCTGTAATGAGGTCTGGAGCTGAGTGGTCCTGGCGGAACCCAAACTGAGCATCGGTGAGCAGGTTATTTGTGAGTAAGTGCCGCTTGATAGCACTGTCGACGACACCTTCCATCACTTTGCTGATGATTGAGAGTAGACTGATGGGGCGGTAATTGGCCGGATTGGATTTGTCCTTCTTTTTGTTGACAGGACATACCTGGGCAATTTTCCACATTGTCGGGTAGATGCCAGTGTTGTAGCTGTACTGGAACAGCTTGGCTGGAGGCGCAGCTAGTTCTGGAGCACAAGTCTTCAGCACTACAGCTGGGATGTTGTCGGGGCCCATAGCCTTTGCTGTATCCAGTGCACTCAGCCGTTTCTTGATATAACGTGGAGTGAATCGAATTGGCCGAAGACTGGCTTCTGTGATGGTGGGGATATCGGGAGGAGGCTGAGATGGATCATCCACTCGGCACTTCTAGCTGAAGATGGTTGCAAACGCATCAGCCTTATCTTTTGCACTCACGTGCTGGACTCCACCATCATTGAGAATGGGGATGTTTGCAGAGCCTCCTCCTCCCGTTAGTTGTTTAATTGTCCACCACCATTCACGACTGGATGTGGCAGGACTGCAGAGCTTTGATCTGATCCGTTGGTTGTGGAATCGCTTAGCTCTGTCTGTAGCATGTTGCTTCCACTGTTTAGCATGCATGTAGTCCTGAGTTGTAGCTTCACCAGGTTGGCACCTCATTTTTAGGTACGCCTGGTGCTGCTCCTGGCATGCTCTTCTACACTCCTCATTGAACCAGGGTTGATCCCCTGGCTTGTTGGTAATGGTAGAGTGAGGAATTTGCCGGGCCATGAGGTTACAGATTGTGCTGGAATACAATTCTGTTGCTGATGGCCCACAGCGCCTCATGGATGCCCAGTTTTGAGCTGCTAGATCTGTTCTGAATCTATCCCATTTAGCACGGTGGTAGTGCCACACGACACGTTGGATGGTGTCCTCAGTGCAAAGACGGGACTTCATCTCCACGAGGACTGTGCGGTGGTCACTCCTACCAATACTGTCATGGACAGATGCATTTGCGAAAGGTAGATTGGTGAGGACGAGGTCAAGTAAGTTTTTCCCTCGTGTTGGTTCGCTCACCACCTGCCGCAGGCCCAGTCTAGCAGCTATGTCCTTCAGGACTCGGCCAGCTCGGTCAGTAGTGGTGCTACCGAGCCACTCTTGGTGATGGACATTGAAGTCCCCCACCCAGAGTACATTTTGTGCCCTTGCTACCCTCAGTGCTTCCTCCAAGTGTTGCTCAACATGGAGGAGGACTGATTCATCAGCTGAGGGAGGACGGTAGGTGATAATCAGCAGGAGGTTTCCTTGCCCATGTTTGACCCGATGCCATGAGATTTCATGGGGTCCAGAGTCAATGTTGAGGACTCCCAGGGCCACTCCCTCCTGACTGTATATCACTGTACCGCCACCTCTGGTGGGTCTGTCCTGCCGGTGGGACAGGACATACCCAGGGATGGTGATGGAAGAGTCTGGGACGTTGGCTGAAAGATATGATTCTGTGAGTATGGCTATGTCAGGCTGTTGCTTGACTAGTCTGTGGGACAGCTCTCCCAATTTTGGCACAAGTCCCCAGATGTCAGTAAGGAGGACCTTGCAGGGTCGACTGGGCTTGGTGTTTTGCCGTTGTCGTGTCCGGTGCCCAGTGGTCCGATGCCGGGTTGTCCGTCCGGTTTTATTCTTATTATGACTTTTCGTCGCGAGATTTTACAACTGAGTGGCTTGCGAGGCCATTTCAGAGGGCAATTAAGAATCAACCACATTGCTGTGGGTCTGGAGTCACATATAGGCCAGACCGGGTGCGGACGGCAGGTCTGAGCACAGGGGGGCACAGTGTGATATTTCCAACCCCGGACTGAGGGACACTGTCAGGGGGGCACAGTGTGATATATCCAACCCCGGACTGAGAGACACTGTCAGGGGAGCACAGGGTGATATTTCCAACCCCGGACTGAGGGACACTGTCAGGGGAGCACAGGGTGAGATATCCAACCCTGGACTGAGAGACACTGTCAGGGGAGCACAGGGTGAGATATCCAACCCCGGACTGAGGGACACTGTCAGGGGAGCACAGGGTGATATATCCAACCTGGGACTGAGAGACACTGTCAGGGGAGCACAGGGTGATATATCCAACCCCGGACTGAGAGTCACTGTCAGGGGAGCACAGGGTGATATATCCAACCCCGGACTGAGGGACACTGTCAGGGGAGCACAGGGTGATATATCCAACCTGGGACTGAGGGACACTGTCAGGGGAGCACAGGGTGATATATCCAACCTGGGACTGAGAGACACTGTCAGGGGAGCACAGGGTGATATATCCAAACCCGGACTGAGGGACACTGTCAGGGGAGCACAGGGTGATATATCCACCCTGGGACTGAGGGACACTGTCAGGGGAGCACAGGGTGATATATCCAACCCCGGACTGAGGGACACTCTCAGGGGAGCACAGGGTGTTATATCCAACCTCGGACTGAGTGACACTGTCAGGGGAGCACAGGGCGATATATCCAACCTGGGACTGAGGGACACTGTCAGGGGAGCACAGGGTGATATATCCAACCTGGGACTGAGGGACACTGTCAGGGGAGCACAGGGTGATATATCCAACCTGGGACTGAGGGACACTGTCAGGGGAGCACAGGGTGATACAGACCCCCAAATAGTCAACGGGAAATTGAGGAGCAAATATGTAAGGAGATTACAGACAGCTGCCAGAAAAATAGGGTGGTAATAGTAGGGGACTTTAACTTTCCCAACATTGACTGGGACAGCCATAGCATTAGGGGCTTGGATGGAGAGAAATTTGTTGAGTGTATTCAGGAGGAATTTCTCACTCAGTGTGTGGATGGCCCGACTGGAGAGGGGGCAAAACTTGACCTCCTCTTGGGAAATAAGGAAGGGCAGGTGACAGAAGTGTTGGTGAGGAATCACTTTGTGACCAGTGATCATAATTCCATTAGTTTTAAGATAGCTGTGGAGAATGATAGGTCTGGCCCAAAAGTTAAAATTCTGAATTGGGGAAAGGCCAATTTTGATGGTATTGGACAGGAACTTTCAGAAGTTGATTGGGAGAGTCTGTTGGCAGGCAAAGGGACATCTGGTAAGTGGGAGGCGTTCAAAAGTGTGTTAACCAGGGTTCAGGGTAAGCACATTCCTTATAAAGTGAAGGGCAAGGCTGGTAGAAGTAGGGAACTTAGGATGACTCGGGAGATTGAGGCCCTAGTTAAAAAGAAGAAGGAGGCATATGACATGCAGAGGCAGCTGGGATCAAGTGGATCCCTTGAAGAGTATAGAGATTGCTGGAGTAGAGTTAAGAGAGAAATCAGGAGGGCAAAAAGGAGACATGAGATTGATTTGGCAGATAAGGCAAAGGAGAATCCAAAGAGCTTCTACAAATACATAAAGGGCAAAAGAGTAACGAGGGAGAGAGTAGGGCCTCTTAAGGATCAACAAGGTCATCTATGTGCGGAACCACAAGAGATGGGTGAGATCCTAAATGAATATTTCACATCGGTATTTACGGTTGAGAAAGGCATGGATGTTAGGGAACTTGGGGAAATAAATAGTGATGTCTTGAGGAGTGTACATATTACAGAGAGGGAGGTGCTGGAAGTCTTAACGCGCATCAAGGTAGATAAATCTCCAGAACCTGATGAAATGTATCCCAGGACGTTATGGGAGGTTAGGGAGGAAATTGCAGGTCCCCTAGCACAGATATTTGAATCGTCGACAGCTACAGGTGAGGTGCCTGAAGATTGGAGGGCAGCAAATGTTGTGCCTTTGTTTAAGAAGGGCGGCAGGGAAAAGCCTGGGAACTACAGACCGATGAGCCTGACATCTGTAGTGGGTAAGTTGTTAGAGGGTATTCTGAGAGACAGGATCTACAGGCATTTGGAGAGGCAGGGATTGATTCGGAACAGTCAGCATGGTTTTGTGAGAGGAAAATCATGTCTCACGAATTTGATTGAGTTTTTTGAAGGGGTAACCAAGAAAATAGATGAGGGCTGTGCAGTAGACGTGGTCTGCATGGACTTTAGCAAAGCATTTGACAAGGTACCGCATGGTAGGTTGTGACATAAGGTTAAATCTCATGGGATCCAGGGTGAGATAGCCAATTGGATACAAAACTGGATTGACGACAGAAGACAGAGGGTGGTTGTAGAGGGTTGTTTTTCAAACTGGAGGCCTGTGACCAGCAGTGTGCCTCAGGGATCGGTGCTGGGTCCGCAGTTATTTGTTATTTATATTAATGATTTGGATGAGAATTTAGGAGGCATGGTTAGTAAGTTTGCAGATGACACCAAGATTGGTGGCATTGTGGACAGTGAAGAAGGTTATCTAGGATTGCAACAGGATCTTGATAAATTGGGCCAGTGGGCCGATGAATGGCAGATGGAGTTTAATTTAGATAAATGTGAGGTGATGCATTTTGGGAGATCGAATCGGGCCAGGACCGACTCCGTTAATGGTAGGGCGTTGGGGAGAGTTATAGAACAAAGAGATCTAGGAGTACAGGTTCATAACTCCTTGAAAGTGGTGTCACAGGTGGATAGGGTGGTGAAGAAGGCATTCAGCATGCTTGGTTTTATTGGTCAGAACATTGAATACAAGAGTTGGGATGTCTTGTTGAAGTTGTACAAGACATTAGTAAGGCCACACTTGGAATACTGTATACAGTTCTGGTCACCCTATTATACAAAGGATATTATTAAACTAGAAAGAGTGCAGAAAAGATTTACTAGGATGCGACCGGGACTTGATGGTTTGATCTATAGGGAGAGGTTAGATAGACTGGGACTTTTTTCCCTGGAGAGTAGGAGGTTCAGGTGTGATCTTATAGAAGTCTACAAAATAATGAGGGGCATAGATAAGGTAGATAGTCAAAATCTTTTCCCAAAGGTAGGGGCGCCTATAACGAGGGGACATAGATTTAAGTGAGAGGGGAGAGATACAAAAGGGTCCAGAGGGGCAATTTTTTCACTCAAAGGGTGATGAATGTCTGGAACGATCTGGCAGAGGCAGTAGTAGAGGCGGGTACAATTTTGTCTTTTGAAAAGCATTTGGACAGTTACATGGGTAAGATGGGTAAAGAGGGATATGGGCCAAGTGCAGGCAATTGGGACTAGCTTCGTGGTATAAACTGGGTGACATGGACATGTTGGGCCGAAGGGCCTGTTTCCATGTTGTAAACTTCTATGATTCTATGATTCGATGATATATCCAACCCTGGACTGAGGGACACTGTCAGGGGAGCACAGGGTGATATGTCCAACCTGGGACTGAGAGACACTGTCAGGGGAGCACAGGGTGATAGATCCAACCCCGGACTGAGAGACACTGTCAGGGGAGCACAGGGTGATAGATCCAACCCCGGACTGAGAGACACTCTCAGGGGAGCACAGGGTGATATATCCAACCCCGGACTGAGAGACACTGTCAGGGGAGCACAGGGTGACACATCCAACCTGGGACTGAGAGACACTGTCAGGGGAGCACAGGGTGATATATCCAACCCCGGACTGAGGGACACTGTCAGGGGAGCACAGGGTGATATATCCAACCTCGGACTGAGAGACACTGTCACGGGAGCACAGGGTGATATATCCAACCTGGGACTGAGAGACACTGTCAGGGGAGCACAGGGTGATATAACCAACCTGGGACTGAGGGTCACTGTCAGGGGAGCACAGGGTGATATATCCAACCCCGGACTGAGAGACACTGTCAGGGGAGCACAGGGTGATATATCCAACCCCGGACTGAGGGACACTGTCAGGGGAGCACAGGGTGATATATCCAACCTGGGACTGAGAGACACTGTCAGGGGAGCACAGGGTGATATATCCAACCTGGGACTGAGGGACACTGTCAGGGGAGCACAGGGTGATATATCCAACCTGGGACTGAGAGACACTGTCAGGGGAGCACAGGGTGATACAGACCCCCAAATAGTCAACGGGAAATTGAGGAACAAATATGTAAGGAGATTACAAACAGCTGCAAGAAAAATAGGGTGGTAATAGTAGGGGACTTTAACTTTCCCAACATTGACTGGGACAGCCATCGCATTCGGGGCTTGGATGGAGAGAAATTTGTTGAGTGTATTCAGGAGGAATTTCTCACTCAGTGTGTGGATGGCCCGACTGGAGAGGGGGCAAAACTTGACCTCCTCTTGGGAAATAAGGAAGGGCAGGTGACAGAAGTGTTGGTGAGGGATCACTTTGTGACCAGTGATCATAATTCCATTAGTTTTAAGGTCGCTGTGGAGAATGATAGGTCTGGCCCAAAAGTTAAAATTCTGAATTGGGGAAAGGCCAATTTTGATGGTATTGGACAGGAACTTTCAGAAGTTGATTGGGAGAGTCTGTTGGCAGGCAAAGGGACATCTGGTAAGTGGGAGGCGTTCAAAAGTGTGTTAACCAGGGTTCAGGGTAAGCACATTCCTTATAAAGTGAAGGGCAAGGCTGGTAGAAGTAGGGAACCTTGGATGACTCGGGAGATTGAGGCCCTAGTTAAAAAGAAGAAGGAGGCATATGACATGCATAGGCAGCTGGGATCAAGTGGATCCCTTGAAGAGTATAGAGATTGCTGGAGTAGAGTTAAGAGAGAAATCAGGAGGGCAAAAAGGGGACATGAGATTGCATTGGCAGATAAGGCAAAAGAGAATCCAAAGAGCTTCTACAAATACATAAAGGGCAAAAGAGTAACGAGGGAGAGAGTAGGGCCTCTTAAGGATCAACAAGGTCATCTATGTGCAGAACCACAAGAGATGGGTGAGATCCTAAATGAATATTTCACATCGGTATTTACGGTTGAGAAAGGCATGGATGTTAGGGAACTTGGGGAAATAAATAGTGATGTCTTGAGGAGTGTACATATTACAGAGAGGGAGGTGCTGGAAGTCTTAACGCGCATCAAGGTAGATAAATCTCCAGGACCTGATGAAATGTATCCCAGGACGTTATGGGAGGTTAGGGAGGAAATTGCGGGTCCCCCAGCAGAGATATTTGAATCGTCGACAGCTACAAGTGAGTTGCCTGAAGATTGGAGGGTAGCAAATGTTGTGCCTTTGTTTAAGAAGGGCGGCAGGGAACTACAGACCGGTGAGCCTGACATCTGCAGTGGGTAAGTTGTTAGAGGGTATTCTGAGAGACAGGATCTACAGGCATTTGGAGAGGCAGGGACTGATTCGGAACAGTCAGCATGGTTTTGTGAGAGGAAAATCATGTCTCACGAATTTGATTGAGTTTTTTGAAGGGGTAGCCAAGAAAATAGATGAGGGCTGTGCAGTAGACGTGGTCTACATGGACTTTAGCAAAGCCTTTGACAAGGTACCGCATGGTAGGTTGTTACATAAGGTTAAATCTCATGGGATCCAAGGTGAGATAGCCAATTGGATACAAAACTGGATTGACGACAGAAGACAGAGTGTGGTTGTGGAGGGTTGTTTTTCAAACTGGAGGCCTGTGACCAGCAGTGTGCCTCAGGGATCGGTGCTGGGTCCGCTGTTATTTGTTATTTATATTAATGATTTGGATGAGAATTTAGGAGGCATGGTTAGTAAGTTTGCAGATGACACCAAGATTGGTGGCATTGTGGACAGTGAAGAAGGTTATCTAGGATTGCAACGGGATCTTGATAAATTGGGCCAGTGGACCGATGAATGGCAGATGGAGTTTAATTTAGATAAATGTGAGGTGATGCATTTTGGTAGATCGAATCGGGCCAGGACCTACTCCGTTAATGGTCGGGCGTTGGGGAGAGTTACAGAACAAAGAGATCTCGGAGTACAGGTTCATTGCTCCTTGAAAGTGGAGTCACAGGTGGATAGGGTGGTGAAGAAGGCATTCGGCATGCTTGGTTTCATTGGTCAGAACATTGAATACAAGAGTTGGGATGTCTTGTTGAAGTTGTACAAGACATTAGTAAGGCCACACTTGGAATACTGTGTACAGTTCTGGTCACCCTATTATAGAAAGGATATTATTAAACTAGAAAGAGTGCAGAAAAGATTTACTAGGATGCTACCGGGACTTGATGGTTTGACCTATAGGGAGAGGTTAGATAGACTGGGACTTTTTTCCCTGGAGAGTAGGAGGTTAAGGGGTGATCTTATAGAAGTCTATAAAATAATGAGGGGCAGAGATAAGGTGGATAGTCAAAATCTTTTCCCAAAGGTAGGGGCGTCTGGAACGAGGGGACATAGATTTAAGTGAGAGGGGAGAGATACAAAAGGGTCCAGAGGGGCAATTTTTTCACTCAAAGGGTGGTGAGTGTCTGGAACGATCTGGCAGAGGCAGTAGTAGAGGCGTGTACAATTTTGTCTTTTAAAAAGCATTTGGACAGTTTTTTTTTTATTCGTTCACGGGATGTGGGCGCCGCTGGCAAGGCCGGCATTGATTTCCCATCCCTAATTGCCCTCGAGAAGGTGGTGGTGAGCCGCCTTCTTGAACCGCTGCAGTCCGTGTGGTGACGGTTCTCCCACAGTGCTGTTCGGAAGGGAGTTCCAGGATTTTGACCCAGCAACAATGAAGGAACGGCGATATATTTCCAAGTCGGGATGGTGTGTGACTTGGAGGGGAACGTGCAGGTGGTGTTGTTCCCATGCGCCTGCTGCCCTTGTCCTTCTAGGTGGTAGAGGTCGCGGGTTTGGGAGGTGCTGTCGAAGAAGCCTTGGCGAGTTGCTGCAGTGCATCCTGTGGATGGTGCACACTGCAGCCACAGTGCGCCGGTGGTGAAGGGAGTGAATGTTTAGGGTGGTGGATGGGGTGCCAATCAAGCGGGCTGCTTTATCTTGGATGGTGTCGAGCTTCTTGAGTGTTGTTGGAGCTGCACTCATCCAGGCAAGTGGAGAGTATTCCATCACACTCCTGACTTGTGCCTTGTAGATGGTGGAAAGGCTTTGGGGAGTCAGGAGGTGAGTCACTCGCCGCAGAATAGCCAGCCTCTGACCTGCTCTCGTAGCCACAGTATTTATATGGCTGGTCCAGTTCAGTTTCTAGTCAATGGTGACCCCCAGGATGTTGATGGTGGGGGATTCGGCGATGGTAATGCCGTTGAATATCAAGGGGAGGTGGTTAGACTCTCTCTTGTTGGAGATGGTCATTGCCTGGCACTTATCTGGTGCGAATGTTACTTGCCACTTATCAGCCCAAGCCTGGATGTTGTCCAGGTCTTGCTGCATGCAGGCTCGGACTGCTTCATTATCTGAGGGGTTGCGAATGGAACTGAACACTGTGCAGTCATCAGCAAACATCCCCATTTCTGACCTTATGATGGAGGGAAGGTCATTGATGAAGCAGCTGAAGATGGTTGGGCTTAGGACACTGCCCTGAGGAACTCCTGCAGCAATGCCCTGGGGCTGAGATGATTGGCCTCCAACAACCACTACCATCTTCCTTTGTGCTAGGTATGACTCCAGCCACTGGAGAGTTTTCCCCCTGATTCCCATTGACTTCAATTTTACTGGGGCTCCTTGATGCCACACTCGGTCAAATGCTGCCTTGATGTCAAGGGCAGTCACTCTCACCTCACCTCTGGAATTCAGCTCTTTTGTCCATGTTTGGATCAAGGCTGTAATGAGGCCTGGAGCCGAGTGGTCCTGGCGGAACCCAAACTGAGCATCGGTGAGCAGGTTATTTGTGAGTAAGTGCCGCTTGATAGCACTGTCGACGACACCTTCCATCACTTTGCTGATGATTGAGAGTAGACTGATGGGGCGGTAATTGGCCGGATTGGATTTGTCCTGCTTTTTGTGGACGGAACATACCTGGGCAATTTTCCACATTGTCGGGTGGATGCCAGTGTTGTAGCTGTACTGGAACAGTTTCGGAGAGGCGCAGCTAGTTCTGGAGCACAAGTCTTCAGCACTGCAGCTGGGATGTTGTCAGGGCCCATAGCCTTTGCTGTATCCAGTGCACACAGCTGTTTCTTGATATCACGTGGAGTGAATCGAATTGGCCGAAGACTGGCTTCCGTGATGGTGGGGATATCGGGAGGAGGCTGAGATGGATTATCCACTCGGCACTTTTGGCTGAAGATGGTTGCAAACGCTTCAGCCTTGTCTTTTGCATTCACGTGCTGGACTCCGCCATCATTGAGAATGGGGATGTTTGCAGAGCCTCCTCCTCCCGTTAGTTGTTTAATTGTCCACCACCATTCACGACTGGATGTGGCAGGACTGCAGAGCTTTGATCTGATCCGTTGGTTGTGGAATCGCTTCGCTCTGTCTATAGCATGTTGCTTCCGCTGTTTAGCATGCATGTAGTCCTGAGTTGTAGCTTCACCAGGTTGGCACCTCATTTTTAGGTACGCCTGGTGCTGCTCCTGGCATGCTCTTCTACACTCCTCATTGAACCAGGGTTGATCCCCTGGCTTGTTGGTAATGGTAGAGTGAGGAATATGCCGGGCCATGAGGTTACAGATTGTGCTGGAATACAATTCTGCTGCTGCTGATGGCCCACAGCGCCTCATGGATGCCCAGTTTTGAGCTGCTAGATCTGTTCTGAATCTATCCCATTTAGCACGGTGGTAGTGCCACACAACACGTTGGATGGTGTCCTCAGTGCGAAGACGGGATTTCATCTCCACGAGGACTGTGCGGTGGTCACTCCTACCAATACTGTCATGGACAGATGCATTTGCGACAGGTCGATTGGTGAGGACGAGGTCAATTAAGTTTTTCCCTCGTGTTGGTTCGCTCACCACCTGCCGCAGGCCCAGTCTAGCAGCTATGTCCTTCAGGACTCGGCCAGCTCGGTCAGTAATGGTGCTACCGAGCCACTCTTGGTGATGGACATTGAAGTCCCCCACCCAGAGTACATTTTGTGCCCTTGCTACCCTCAGTGCTTCCTCCAAGTGGTGCTCAACATGGAGGAGGACTGATTCATCAGCTGAGGGAGGACGGTAGGTGGTAATCAGCAGGAGGTTTCCTTGCCCATGTTTGACCTGATGCCATGAGATTTCATGGGGTCCAGAGTCAATGTTGAGGACTCCCAGGGCCACTCCCTCCTGACTGTATATCACTGTACCGCCACCTCTGGTTACATGGGTAAGATGGGTATGGAGGGATATGGGCCAAGTGCAGGCAATTGGGACTAGATTAGTGGTATAAACTGGGCGACATGGACATGTTGGACCGAAGGGCCTGTTTCCATGTTGTAAACTTCTATGATTCTATGATTCGATGATATATCCAACCCCGGACTGAGGGACACTGTCAGGGGAGCACAGGGTGATTTTTCCAAACTGGGACTGAGGGACACTCTCAGCGGAGCACAGGGTGATTTCTCCAACCCCGGACTGAGGGACACTGTCAGGGGAGCACAGGGTGATATATCCAACCTGGGACTGAGAGACACTGTCAGGGGAGCACAGGGTGATATATCCAACCTGGGACTGAGGGACACTGTCAGGGGAGCACAGGGTGATATATCCAACCCCGGACTGAGGGACACTGTCAGGGGAGCACAGGGTGATATATCCAACCTGGGACTGAGGGACACTGTCAGGGGAGCACAGGGTGATATATCCAACCTGGGACTGAGGGACACTGTCAGGGGAGCACAGGGTGATATATCCAACCCCGGACTGAGGGACACTGTCAGGGGAGCACAGGGTGATATATCCAACCTGGGACTGAGGGACACTGTCAGGGGAGCACAGGGTGATATATCCAACCTGGGACTGAGGGACACTGTCAGGGGAGCACAGGGTGATATATCCAACCTGGGACTGAGGGACACTGTCAGGGGAGCACAGGGTGATATATCCAACCTGGGACTGAGGGACTCTCCCTGCAGACTCTGAGCTGATAATGAAATCCTTTGTATCCAAATGAAACCTTCAGAATCACGTCCTGCCTGGCAACGGATCATACATTGCAGACCTGTAATTTGATTGGCTGGAGCCTCTTTGTTTTTATTTCTATTAATTGCACCATGAAGGTTTAGACATTGTGGAGAATCTGTTGATCTCCTGTTTGTTTTTGGAGATTTTCCACTCGAGTCCTTCCCCCTCCCCCAAAATACAGACAAACTGCCTTTGCACAATCACTGTGTTTCACAATCCAGTATAAAGAGACCAGCACCTTAATGATGTTTAATTCGACTATTCCAATGTTCTCCTGGCCGGCCTCCCATCCCCCACCCTCCATAAACTTGAACTCATCCAAAACTCTGCTCCCGTATCCTAACTCTCACCAAGTCCTGTTCTCCCATCACCCCCTGTGCTCACTGACCCACATTGGCTCCTGGGAATGCCTCGATTTCAAAATTCTCATCCCTGTGTTCAAATCCCTCCATGGCCCTCGTCCCCTCCCTATCTCTGTCACCTCCTCCAGCCCTACAACCCTCCGAGATCTCTGCGCTCCTCCAATTCTCTCCTCTTTTCCATCCCTGCTTTTCATCGCTCCACCATTGGCAGCCGTGCCTTCAGCTGCCTCGGCCCTAAGCTCTGGAATTCCCTCCCTAAACCTCTCCCACTCTCCACCTCTCTCTCCTCCTTTCAGATGCTCCTTAAAACCTCCCTCTTTGGCCAAACTTTTGGTCGCCTGTACTTTTATATTCTTATGTTGTGTCAAATTTTATCTGACTTACGCTCCTGCGATGCACCTTGGGACATTTTACTCCGTTAATGGCGCTATATAAATGCAAGTTGTTGTTGTTGTTTGTATTGTTGTGTTAAAGTCCTGAACCAATGTGGAATGCACAGCTGGTTGATGTGGTTGTGATTGAGAGAGATTGGGCAATGTTTGGAGTGAGTCCGCACTAATTAAAGAGCTGGTGTTGGTGTGTGTGGTGCTGGTTAGTCCCCGTGTGGAGTACTGGGCAGCACCGGGACCCCTGACATGAAGGTGACCATGTCCTTGTGTTCGGGGACTCAGCGATGATGTCAGATGATATCAGAGGACAGATTTGACCAAATTGTGGTCACAGTGCTGAGCTTCATAAACGAGGGTAGATGGGGAATTCTCCCGTGAAGTGCAGCACACCCAGCACCATTTCCCATCCAATAATATTAAAGATCATCGAACAGTAGTTTCCAGAATCAGGAAGAGGGCGATAAAGTTGATCCAAAGTCATTGTTCACATTGATAAAAGCTTCAAAAACTAAGGGCCTGGTTTAAAGTGAGGAATCAAATCAGGCAGATGTGCTTCACACATGGAGCCATTGATATTTGGAATTAGTTAGCAAGGAAAGGAAGAGCAACTTTAGTAGGGGACTTTAACTTTCCCAACATTGACTGGGACAGCCATAGCATTAGGGGCTTGGATGGAGAGAAATTTGTTGAGTGTATTCAGGAGGAATTTCTCATTCAGTATGTGGATGGCCCGACTAGAGAGGGGGCAAAACTTGACCTCCTCTTGGGAAATAAGGAAGGGCAGGTGACAGAAGTGTTAGTGAGGGATCACTTTGGGACCAGTGATCATAATTCCATTAGTTTTAAGATAGCTATGGAGAAGGATAGGTCTGGCCCAAAAGTTAAAATTCTAAATTGGGGAAAGGCCAATTTTGATGGTATGAGAGAGGAACTTTCAGAAGTTGATTGGGAGAGTCTGTTGGCAGGCAAAGGGACGTCTGGTAAGTGGGAGGCTTTCAAAAGTGTGTTAACCAGGGTTCAGGGTAAGCACATTCCTTATAAAGTGAAGGGCAAGGCTGGTAGAAGTAGGGAACCTTGGATGACTCGGGAGATTGAGGCCCTAGTCAGAAAGAAGAAGGAGGCATATGACATGCATAGGCAGCTGGGATCAAGTGGATCCCTTGAAGAGTATAGAGATTGCCGGAGTAGAGTTAAGAGAGAAATCAGGAGGGCAAAAAGGGGATATGAGATTGCTTTGGCAGATCAGGCAAAGGTGAATCCAAAGAGTTTCTACAAATACATAAAGGGCAAAAGGGTAACGAGGGAGAGAGTAGGGCCTCTTAAGGATCAACAAGGTCATCTATGTGCGGAACCACAAGAGATGGGTGAGATCCTGAATGAATATTTCACATCGGTATTTACGGTTGAGAAAGGCATGGATGTTAGGGAACTTGGGGAAATAAATAGTAATGTCTTGAGGAGTGTACATATTACAGAGAGGGAGGTGCTGGAAGTCTTAACGCGCATCAAGGTAGATAAATCTCCGGGACATGATGAAATGTATCCCAGGACGTTATGGGAGGTTAGGGAGGAAATTGCGGGTCCCCTAGCACAGATATTTGAATTGTCGACAGCTACAGGTGAGGTGCCTGAAGATTGGAGGGTAGCAAATGTTGTGCCTTTGTTCAAGAAGGGCGGCAGGGAAAAGCCTGGGAACTACAGACCAGTGAGCCTGACATCTGTAGTGGGTAAGTTGTTAGAGGGTATTCTGAGGGACAGGATCTACAGGCATTTGGAGAGGCAGGGACTGATTAGGAACAGTCAGCATGGTTTTGTGAGAGGAAAATCATGTCTCACGAATTTGATTGAGTTTTTTGAAGGGGTAACCAAGTAGATAGATGAGGGCTGTGCAGTAGATGTGGTCTACATGGACTTCAGCAAAGCATTTGACAAGGTACCGCATGGTAGGTTGTTACATAAGGTTAAATCTCATGGGATCCAAGGTGAGGTAGCCAATTGGATACAAAATTGGCTTGACGACAGAAGACAGAGGGTGGTTGTAGAGGGTTGTTTTTCAAACTGGATGCCTGTGTCCAGCGGTGTGCCTCAGGGATCGGTGCTGGGTCCGCTGCTTTTTGTTATTTATATTAATGATTTGGATGAGAATTTAGGAGGCATGGTTAGTAAGTTTGCAGATGACACCAAGATTGGTGGCATTGTGGACAGTGAAGAAGGTTATCTAGGATTGCAACGGGATCTTGATCAATTGGGCCAGTGGGCCGATGAATGGCAGATGGAGTTTAATTTAGATAAATGTGAGGTGATGCATTTTGGTAGATCGAATCGGGCCAGGACCTACTCCGTTAATGGTAGGGCGTTGGGGAGAGTTATAGAACAAAGAGATCTAGGAGTACAGATTCATAGCTCCATGAAAGTGGAGTCACAGGTGGATAGGGTGGTGAAGAAGGCATTCGGCATGCTTGGTTTCATTGGTCAGAACATTGAATGCAGGAGTTGGGATGTCTTGTTGAAGTTGTACAGGGCATTGGTGAGGCCACACTTGGAGTACTGTGTACAGTTCTGGTCACCCTATTATACAAAGGATATTATTAAACTAGAAAGAGTGCAGAAAAGATTTACTAGGATGCTACCGGGACTTGATGGTTTGACTTATAGGGAGAGGTTAGACAGACTGGGACTTTTTTCCCTGGAGAGTAGGAGGTTAAGGGGTGATCTTATAGAAGTCTATAAAATAATGAGGGGCATAGATAAGGTCGATAGTCAAAATCTTTTCCCAAAGGTAGGGGAGTCCATAACGAGGGGGCATAGATTTAAGGTGAGAGGGGAGAGATACAAAAGGGTCCAGAGGTGCAATTTTTTCACTCAAAGGGTGGTGAGTGTCTGGAACGAGCTGCCAGAGGCAGTAGTGGAGGCGGGTACAATTTTGTCTTTTAAAAAGCATTTGGACAGTTACATGGGTAAGATGGGTATAGAGGGATATGGGCCAAGTGCAGGCAATTGGGACTAGCTTAGTGGTATAAACTGGGCGACATGGACATGTTGGACCGAAGGGCCTGTTTCCATGTTGTAAACTTCTATGATTCTATGATTCTATGATTCTATGATTCTATGATTCTATGATTCAACCACATGACCTTACCCAGGTAGTTGCCTTGGAGACCGAGGAATTATCTCGTGCTGAAGCTCCTGGTGAATTATCCTAAACACACCACCCTTCCACCCTTGTACGCTCAACAGAACCTCTCAATAGAGAAGCATCACAGGGCACATTGTGGACAATCTGTCCATCAGAGACCCACATCAACACTGTCTCCTTACCGAGAGGGCCCAGTTCACTAGGGCCCCCAAACAAAGTCAGATCGTATAAAGAGACTGCAGTTACACTCAGTCTGGCACCAGAGTTCTTCCAATCCCAGTGTGAAGCCATTGCAGGGCAAATAACACCATGTTTGTAAGTGATATTAATCAGCAGGATCCACGAGGAGCAGGATCCACGAGGAGCAGGATCCACGAGGAGCAGGATCCACGAGGAACAGGATCCATGAGGAACAGGATCCATGAGGAGCAGGATCCACGAGGAGCAGGATCCACGAGGAGCAGGATCCACGAGGAGCAGGATCCACGAGGAACAGGATCCATGAGGAACAGGATCCACGAGGAACAGGATCCACGAGGAACAGGATCCATCAGGAGCAGGATCCACGAGGAGCAGGATCCACGAGGAACAGGATCCACGAGGAGCAGGATCCACGAGGAACAGGATCCACGAGGAACAGGATCCACGAGGAGCAGGATCCACGAGGAACAGGATCCACGAGGAACAGGATCCACGAGGAACAGGATCCATCAGGAGCAGGATCCACGAGGAGCAGGATCCACGAGGAGAAGGATCCACGAGGAACAGGATCCACGAGGAACAGGATCCACGAGGAACAGGATCCATCAGGAGCAGGATCCACGAGGAGCAGGATCCACGAGGAGAAGGATCCACGAGGAACAGGATCCATCAGGAACAGGATCCATGAGGAGCAGGATCCACGAGGAGCAGGATCCACGAGGAGCAGGATCCACGAGGAACAGGATCCATCAGGAACAGGATCCACGAGGAGCAGGATCCACGAGGAGCAGGATCCACGAGGAGCAGGATCCACGAGGAGCAGGATCCACGAGGAACAGGATCCACGAGGAGCAGGATCCACGAGGAGCAGGATCCACGAGGAACAGGATCCATCAGGAACAGGATCCATGAGGAACGGGATCCACGAGGAACAGGATCCACGAGGAGCAGGATCCATCAGGAACAGGATCCACGAGGAACAGGATCCACGAGGAGCAGGATCCATCAGGAACAGGATCCATCAGGAACAGGATCCATGAGGAGCAGGATCCACGAGGAACAGGATCCACGAGGAACAGGATCCACGAGGAGAAGGATCCACGAGGAGCAGGATCCATGAGGAACTGGATCCACGAGGAGCAGGATCCACGAGGAACAGGATCCACGAGGAACAGGATCCACGAGGAACAGGATCCATCAGGAACAGGATCCATGAGGAACGGGATCCACGAGGAACAGGATCCACGAGGAACAGGATCCACGAGGAGCAGGATCCACGAGGAACAGGATCCACGAGGAGAAGGATCCACGAGGAGCAGGATCCACGAGGAGAAGGATCCACGAGGAGCAGGATCCACGAGGAACAGGATCCACGAGGAGCAGGATCCACGAGGAACAGGATCCACGAGGAACAGGATCCATCAGGAACAGGATCCACGAGGAACAGGATCCACGAGGAGCAGGATCCACGAGGAGAAGGATCCACGAGGAGAAGGATCCACGAGGAACAGGATCCACGAGGAGCAGGATCCACGAGGAACAGGATCCAGGAGGAACAGGATCCATCAGGAACAGGATCCACGAGGAGCAGGATCCACGAGGAGCAGGATCCACGAGGAACAGGATCCACGAGGAACAGGATCCATCAGGAACAGGATCCACGAGGAGCAGGATCCACGAGGAGCAGGATCCATGAGGAACAGGATCCACGAGGAGCAGGATCCATGAGGAACAGGATCCACGAGGAGCAGGATCCACGAGGAGAAGGATCCACGAGGAACAGGATCCACGAGGAACAGGATCCACGAGGAACAGGATCCACGAGGAGCAGGAACCACGAGGAGAAGGATCCATCAGGAACAGGATCCACGAGGAGCAGGATCCACGATGAGCAGGATCCACGAGGAACAGGATCCACGAGGAACAGGATCCACGAGGAGCAGGATCCACGAGGAACAGGATCCACGAGTGCTTGGTCTGTCGCCCTGTAGGTTACAGCACATCAAGTGCACACCCAAGGACTTTTTAAATGAGTTGAGAGTTTCTGCCTCTACCACCCTTTTAGGCAGTGAGTTCCAGACCCCCAACGCCCTCTGGGTGAAAAAAAATTCTCCTCCGTTCTCCTCTAATTACTTTAAATCTATGCCCCCTGGTCACTGACCCCTCTGCTAAGGGAAATAGGCCCTCCATATCCACTCTATCTAGTCTCGTCATAATTATATATACTCAATTAAATCTCCCCTCAGCCTCCTTTGTTCCAAAGAAGAATACCCCGGCCTATCCAATCTTTTTCGCATAGCTGAGGAGAGGTTGAGTAGATTGGGACTCTACTCATTGGAGTTCAGAAGAATGAGAGGCGATCTTATTGAAACATATAAGATTGTGAAGGGTCTTGATTGGGTGGATGCAGTAAGGATGTTCCCAAAGATGGGTGAAACTAGAACTAGGGGGCATAATCTTAGAATAAGGGGCTGCTCTTTCAAAACTGAGATGAGGAGAAACTTCTTCACTCAGAGGGTAGTAGGTCTGTGGAATTTGCTGCCCCAGGAATCTGTGGAAGCTACATCATTAAATAAATTTAAAACAGAAATAGACAGTTTCCTAGAAGTAAAGGGAATTAGGGGTTACGGGGAGCGGGCAGGAAATTGGACATGAATTTAGATTTGAGGTTAGGATCAGATCAGCCATGATCTTATTGAATGGTGGAGCAGGCTCGAGGGGCCGATTGGCCTACTCCTGCTTCTATTTCTTATGTTCTTATGAACAGGATCCACGAGGAACAGGATCCACGAGGAGAAGGATCCATCAAGAACAGGATACACGAGGAACAGGATCCACGAGGAGCAGGATCCATGAGGAACAGGATCCACGAGGAACAGGATCCACGAGGAACAGAATCCACGAGGAGCAGGATCCACGAGGAACAGGATCCATCAGGAACAGGATCCATGAGGAACAGGATCCACGAGGAACAGGATCCACGAGGAACAGAATCCACGAGGAGCAGGATCCACGAGGAACAGGATCCACGAGGAACAGGATCCACGAGGAACAGGATCCACGAGAAGAAGGATCCACGAGGAACAGGATCCACGAGGAACAGGATCCACGAGGAACAGGATCCACGAGGAACAGGATCCATCAGGAACAGGATCCACGAGGAACAGGATCCATCAGGAACAGGATCCACGAGGAACAGGATCCACGAGCAGCAGGATCCACGAGGAGAAGGATCCATGAGGAGCAGGATCCACGAGGAACAGGATCCACGAGGAACAGGATCCACGAGGAACAGGATCCACGAGCAGCAGGATCCACGAGGAGAAGGATCCATGAGGAGCAGGATCCACGAGGAACAGGATCCACGAGGAGAAGGATCCACGAGGAACAGGATCCACGAGGAGCAGGATCCACGAGGAACAGGATCCACGAGGAACAGGATCCACGAGGAACAGGATCCATGAAGAACAGGATCCACGAGGAACAGGATCCACGAGGAACAGGATCCACGAGGAGAAGGATCCACGAGGAACAGGATCCACGAGGAGCAGGATCCACGAGGAACAGGATCCACGAGGAACAGGATCCACGAGGAACAGGATCCATGAAGAACAGGATCCACGAGGAACAGGATCCACGAGGAACAGGATCCACGAGGAACAGGATCCACGAGGAGCAGGATCCATGAGGAACAGGATCCAAGAGGAACAGGATCCACGAGGAGCAGGATCCACGAGGAACAGGACCCACGAGGAACAGGATCCACGAGGAACAGGATCCACGAGGAGCAGGATCCACGAGGAGCAGGATCCACGAGGAACAGGATCCATGAGGAACAGGATCCACGAGGAACAGGATCCACGAGGAACAGGATCCACGAGGAGCAGGATCCATGAGGAACAGGATCCACGAGGAACAGGATCCACGAGGAACAGGATCCACGAGGAGCAGGATCCACGAGGAACAGGATCCACGAGGAGCAGGATCCACGAGGAACAGGATCCACGAGGAACAGGATCCACGAGGAGCAGGATCCATGAGGAACAGGATCCATGAGGAACAGGATCCACGAGGAACAGGATCCACGAGGAGCAGGATCCACGAGGAACAGGATCCACGAGGAACAGGATCCATGAGGAACAGGATCCACGAGGAACAGGATCCACGAGGAACAGGATCCACGAGGAGCAGGATCCATGAGGAACAGGATCCACGAGGAGCAGGATCCACGAGGAGAAGGATCCACGAGGAACAGGACCCACGAGGAGCAGGATCCATGAGGAACAGGATCCAGGAGGAACAGGATCCACGAGGAGCAGGATCCACGAGGAACAGGATCCACGAGGAGCTGGATCCACGAGGAACAGGATCCACGAGGAACAGGATCCAGGAGGAACAGGATCCACGAGGAACAGGATCCAGGAGGAACAGGATCCACGAGGAGCAGGATCCACGAGGAACAGAATCCACGAGGAGCAGGATCCACGAGGAACAGGATCCACGAGGAACAGAATCCAGGATGAACAGGATCCACGAGGAACAGGATCCACGAGGAACAGGATCCACGAGGAACAGGATCCACGAGGAGAAGGATCCACGAGGAGAAGGATCCACGAGGAACAGGATCCACGAGGAACAGGATCCACGAGGAACAGGATCCACGAGGAACAGGATCCACGAGGAGCAGGATCCACGAGGAGCAGGATCCACGAGGAACAGGATCCACGAGGAGCAGGATCCACGAGGAACAGGATCCACGAGGAGCAGGATCCACGAGGAACAGGATCCACGAGGAGCAGGATCCACGAGGAGCAGGATCCACGAGGAGCAGGATCCACGAGGAACAGGATCCACGAGGAACAGGATCCACGAGGAACAGGATCCACGAGGAGCAGGATCCACGAGGAGCAGGATCCACGAGGAGAAGGATCCATCAGGAACAGGATCCATGAAGAACAGGATCCACGAGGAGCAGGATCCATCAGGAACAGGATCCACGAGGAGCAGGATCCACGAGGAGCAGGATCCATGAGGAGCAGGATCCACGAGGAGCAGGATCCACGAGGAACAGGATCCACGAGGAGCAGGATCCACGAGGAGCAGGATCCACGAGGAACAGGATCCACGAGGAACAGGATCCACGAGGAGAAGGATCCATCAGGAACAGGATACACGAGGAGAAGGATCCACGAGGAGCAGGATCCATCAGGAACAGGATCCACGAGGAACAGGATCCACGAGGAACAGGATCCACGAGGAACAGGATCCACGAGGAGAAGGATCCATCAGGAACAGGATCCATGAAGAACAGGATCCACGAGGAGCAGGATCCACGAGGAACAGGATCCACGAGGAGAAGGATCCATCAGGAACAGGATCCACGAGGAGCAGGATCCATGAGGAACAGGATCCATGAGGAACAGGATCCATGAGGAGCAGGATCCACGAGGAGCAGGATCCATGAGGAACAGGATCCATCAGGAACAGGATCCACGAGGAGCAGGATCCACGAGGAACAGGATCCACGAGGAGAAGGATCCATGAGGAGCAGGATCCACGAGGAGCAGGATCCATGAGGAACAGGATCCATGAGGAGCAGGATCCATGAGGAGCAGGATCCATGAGGAGCAGGATCCACGAGGAGCAGGATCCATGAGGAACAGGATCCATCAGGAACAGGATCCACGAGGAGCAGGATCCACGAGGAACAGGATCCACGTGGAACAGGATCCATCAGGAACAGGATCCACGAGGAGCAGGATCCACGAGGAACAGGATCCACGAGGAGCAGGATCCACGAGGAGCAGGATCCACGAGGAGCAGGATCCACAAGGAACAGGATCCACGAGGAACAGGATCCACGAGGAGAAGGATCCATCAGGAACAGGATCCACGAGGAGCAGGATCCACGAGGAACAGGATCCACGAGGAGCAGGATCCACGAGGAGCAGGATCCATGAGGAACAGGATCCATCAGGAACAGGATCCACGAGGAGCAGGATCCACGAGGAACAGGATCCATCAGGAACAGGATCCACGAGGAGCAGGATCCACGAGGAACAGGATCCACGAGGAGCACGATCCACAAGGAACAGGATCCACGAGGAACAGGATCCACGAGGAGAAGGATCCATCAGGAACAGGATCCACGAGGAGCAGGATCCACGAGGAGCAGGATCCACAAGGAACAGGATCCACGAGGAACAGGATCCACGAGGAGAAGGATCCATCAGGAACAGGATCCACGAGGAGCAGGATCCACGAGGAACAGGATCCACGAGGAGCAGGATCCACGAGGAGCAGGATCCACGAGGAGCAGGATCCACGAGGAGCAGGATCCACGAGGAACAGGATCCACGAGGAGCAGGATCCACGAGGAACAGGATCCACGAGGAGCAGGATCCACGAGGAGCAGGAACCACGAGGAACAGGATCCACGAGGAACAGGATCCACGAGGAGCAGGATCCACGAGGAACAGGATCCATCAGGAACAGGATCCATGAGGAGCAGGATCCACGAGGAGCAGGATCCACAACGAGCAGGATCCACGAGGAGCAGGATCCACGAGGAGCAGGATCCACGAGGAACAGGATCCACGAGGAGCAGGATCCACGAGGAACAGGATCCATCAGGAACAGGATCCATGAGGAGCACGATCCACGAGGAGCAGGATCCACGAGGA